>NC_134486.1:384400475-384700475 GCF_040206685.1 Ascaphus truei | reverse complement strand
ATGTGGAGACCAGGACAGGTCATCTGAGGATCCTCAAGGTGCTTAGCGCCTCCAGCTGTAGTGGGCTCCAGGATGCTCAGAGATCAGTCCCCACGAAAGAACACTTCTTTCCTCCTGCCCAGGGACTGACACTCAGACAGGAGTATGATGAAAGTAAAGGGGTCTTTATTCAGTAGTCACTGCAGATCTTCCTTACAGCAGTGCATAGGGACATTAGAGGATCCAAGGCCTCTTGATGGTGCAGGCTCTCCTAAAGTGGAGCCTCAGATCTTCCTGAGCCTGCCAGCCATGAGGGCCTGGCTGGCCTCTCTCTCCCACAGGGAGAAGACAGGCCCCACACTCCACTCAGTTGGAAGGGTGGGAGAGAACTAACTAAATTTAGCCAGTTTCACAGGGATATTTTGATACATCACCCCCACGGTCTTAACAAAGCCCTAAATCTCTAGAGGGTTATATTATTTGTTGCAACAACCCCTACATTTTGTAATTACTCAACCATTATTAGTTATCATAATAACTTTTTTCACTAAACACAGATCTTATAAGCATGCCTGCTCTTTAACTCCATGTCAACAGAGGTTTTGTTTTCCCAATTTTAGGATTGTTAGGAAGTTAGGTACTGTATATTATAGTCTAAAGCTGGTAAATTCCATGCATTATTGAAATCCCTGCTGGTTAAAATTCCGGGCATTATCAATCAGTAAAGGCCCAGAATTTTTGGCACCCTGCCAAGTTTTTCAGCTAATCAGCTTTCAGTTCTCATTCACAGAGTGAGATCAGCTCTTAGACAGGGGAGGTGATTGGACAGGAGGCACCAGCAAGGCACTGACTCCTCCCCCTCCCTGTCTGCAGAGAGCTCCGCACAGGAGAGTGAGGGGAAAGGTTTGTGTGTCTGTTGGGTGTTTTGTGGGTGTAAAGGGGGCCGCAGAGTCTGTTTTGTTGGTGTGTCTGTTGTGTGTGTGTTTTGTGGGTGTAGAGGGGGCCTGCAGTGTGTGTGTCTGTGTAGAGGGGGCCTGCAGTGTGTCTTTTGTGGGTGGAGGAGGGCTGCAAAGTGTTTTGTGTCTCTTCAGTGTGTGGGTTTATAGGGGGGCTGCAGTGAGTATAGAGGGGGGCTGCCGGTGTGTGTTTTGTGGATGTAGAGGAGGGCAGCAGTGTGTGTGTGTGTGTGTCAGTGGGTGTAGAGTGTGGAGGAGGGCTGCAGAGTGTGTTTTGGTGTGTGTCTGCAGTGTGTTTTGTGGGTGTAGAGGGGGGCTGCAGTGTGTGTATCTCAGTGGGTGTAGAGTGTGGAGAAGGGCTGCAGAGTGTGTTTTGGTGTGTGTGTGTTTGTAGTTTTGTGGGTTTACAGGGGGCTTCAGTGTGTGCTTGTGGTTGTAGAGGGGGAGCTGCTGTGTTATGTGTGTATGTGTGTATGTGCGTGTGTGTGTATATAGAGGGTGGAGGAGGGCTGCAGTCTGTTTTTGGGGTGTAGAGGAGGGGGGATTACAGTGTGTGTGTGTGTGTGTGTGTGTGTGTGTGTGTGTGTGTGTGTGTGTGTGTGTGTGTGTGTGTGTGTGTGTGTGTGTGTGTGTGTGTGTGTGTGTGTGTATATATATAGAGGGGGGCTGTGTGTATGTACAATTTCCTTTTAATAAACTTGCAGAAAAGCAAAAGAATGTACAGACGAGACCACGACTATCCTAAAGCTTGCTTTAAACTAGCCGGGTTACATTCTGGGTATGTGCTGGGTATGTACTGGGCTAGTTTGAGGCAAGTTTAAGGCATTTCTGCATTCACTAACGACCCATAGGATTAACACAGCAGGGGTCCCTGGCAGTCCCATTCAGTTTGAATGGGACTGCCAGGGACCCCCGCTGTTAATCTGATGGGCCATTAATCAATGCAGAAATGCTGGGGCTAGTTTAACGCAAGTTTAAGACATGTGTCCAACAAGTACCCTGGGTGTACCAGTGTCTTTTTGGCGTTTGCCACTGGTTTGTGTTAGAATAGTCGCAGTCTCTGCTGTAGACAATGTAGACAATCATGCTGATAAAAATCAATTTGACTACAAAAATATACATAAACTAAGCCCACATTAGCCTATAATAGTAATAATCCCCTCAGAACAGGGCATTACTGGCCAATAAGCTCGTCGGGGCAGGGATTTCCTTTCCTATTGTCTGATTTTGCTGCACTTACTGTATTGTATTATTATAATTCCCTGTAATGTATTCTTTGTAGTGCTGAGTACACTTTTGGTGCTATATAAATAAAGACATACATACAATAATGCCCTGGCTGGGTTAAAGTCCCCCGGCTTCGCCTCGAGCCTTCAACTCTTCCAGCCAGGGCATTATTGGCCAGTAATGCCCTGTTCTTCAGGGATTATTACTTAAATACAGCAAGATCTGAAGAAAGATCGGCTGCATGGTTGCCATTTCCCCTTCTCCCAGAATCCCGTTTGCCTTATGTCACTGTTTATAGCTCGTTCTCCCAATCAGGTCAATGACATCGGCAGATTGGAATTAAAGCTTCCTCTGAGTCTATGCTGCCATGTTAATTACAGTATTCCATTCAGCAGAGATTTTCAGAGGGATTTCCTGCCACTTAGAAAGGCCCAAATACATTTAGGAGAGGCCTGCAGAAAGGGGCATGGATGTCCTCTCAGTGTAAAAACAAATGCATTGAAGTAATTGCACAGTCGTTTTAATCCTGGTTACATGATTCAATATGTACTGTAAATCGTTTTCTTTTTTTGGATGCAAAACAGTTTTCTGTATCTCCTAACATGGCTTCAAGTGTGATTTTCTAGGAAACTATACACACATATCCAGACATCCTCTATATCTACGGGATTGTCCCTTATGTCATGGACTTGTGCCGTTGTCTCGGAAAGGTCTGTTGGGACGCATAAGTGTCCCGTATTTTAGTGCCTTGACGTGAAATGCCTGAACTTAAAATTGCTGTAATCAGTCATAAAACCGTAAGAGATTTCTACTTGAGTGTAATAGTTCCCTTTTCCGATAGATGTCGCCTTATTGAGCCACCTGTGCTGATGCAGGGATATCCTTAAAACCTGGCCTGTTGGGGGGTTTTGGGGACTGGAGTTGAGAACCCCTGCTTTACTCAACAAGTCAAAATTTGACTATATCTTTATATGTATGTAGCAGAGTCCTCCTCCTTACCTTCCGTGAGGGGGAACTGCTCAGCCGGTCGGTGGAGCTCCGCGCGATCGGGGAGATTGTGGGGGCAGCCATTTTGCGGATGGCGCGCATGCACAGTGTCAGCAGGAGCAGCCATTTTGGGAATGGCGCCACGTGTGTGTGGACTGGGGAGCACGGCAGCCATCTTGCGGATGGCACCGAGGGTGTAGGAGGTTGCGAACGAATGGAGGGCGCTGAGAAGGAGGATATTCTGTGGGACCAGGAGACAGCGTGCTCAGTCGCGGGGAAGCCGAGGAAGAAGGTAGCATCCAGGGAGCAGTAGCTTCCTGGACTAGGCCAGAACTCTCCCCACTAGGCCCCAGCCAGTCCCCATCACTACAGTTGAGTGTGAGGGACTGCCCATAGCGCGACCACAGCGGAACCCAGGACTTTGTGTGAGACACTCCAGCTGGAGCTCGCACCCCGTAGAAGATCTGGACCCTTAGGCGAGAGGGGATTGCTGTCGAAGGCCCCCGCTGCGTGGGACCTGCTTCAGCGTAATTCCGGAAGCTGCTCCTGGCGTACTGGAGTACCTAGGCAGGTATCACACGTGCACCAATGGTTCACAAGGGGGGGTAGCGCTGCCCTCTCACACACTTTGGGTGGGATCTGCATTGTGGACATAGGGTTACAGGTGCCCTGGGCACCCTCAGTACTTTGGGGGGAAACCACCATTATTATTGTTATGGAGGTGTAATTATATTTTGTATGAGTAAAGTGTGTTTATATACAGTGGTTGTATTATTATTATTATTATTAGCGAGTATTGTTTCCTATGGGAGTCAATCCCGCCTACGCTGGGATCCTCATAGGTGGAGGCACTGCACCGCGAGAGGTAGCATCCCCGGCTCCCCAGGAGCGGAGGCTTTGGCTTCCTGTAAGCCTCACAGGTAACAGCAGCACGCATAATCGCCTGTGGTTTTTCTTAGGCACAGGGAAAGGGGGTTACATGTAGAACGTTATATCTGGCTGAACTAATCACAAAGGTATAAAAAGGTAACAAGAGTAAAACACAGTCTTTTTACACTTCTGCATTGGGTATGTTGTAGCCGTGTCTGATTGCACGGCTATTCTTGGTATAACATGTTGTACAGGTATATGTATTATTTGAGATTGTGGAAGTACACAAATTGAAACCTGGTTTACTTGCTGGTTTAAAGAGGGCTATTATAGGATAGGCACTTTAGCTGTCATGTTGTACTTCCTGCTAAAACATTTTATAAATAAATAAATGTCGTGGAGCTCATTTCCATACTGAGTCCGTTCTCCGTTACTACACAAACAGAAGCTGCATGTGTAAACAGGAATGGGCAGCAGGCACAGAGCGCACCCTGGCAAATGTCAAACAACCTCTGCTGCTCATCAAGATAGAAGTCAAACTTTTGTTGTAGGCCAATTTACTAAGTTCTCCACCAGTCATACAATTGTACTACACGAAGGCATCTAGCACAGATACATTTAACACGTTCGTTTGTCATCTCCATGCGAGTGGAATCTCTATGTCAATGATCCATATTGTTAGCCAAAAGTTACACTATCCCTGACATTTAGGGTTGCCAAGTGTCTTGTTCTCACCCGCACAGGCCGGTAATTTTGCTGCCTGTCCGGTATAAAATTGGAGGTAACCATTGTTGGGAACTAGCGGCGACAAGCGCGAGGGCTGGAAGCGCTGTGCTGAGACTGGAGGGCGGACGGTTGCCGGGCGCAGTCAGGAGCACTCGTGAGTTGTGTGCATGTGCTGTCCCTGACTGGAGGGGAGGACGGCCAATAGATAGACTAGATAGGAATTGCGAGTCCCCCCAGAGCTTGAAATTGAGATTTTGCATGTGGTTGGAGGTCTATTTTGTACTGGTTTAACTGAATGGCTGGCAAAGCCGGCTAATCAGTTGAACAGCATTTCAACTTGGTTAGAACCAAGTAGAACAAAGAAATATAAAATTAAAACCAACAACAAGTACACTGTAAATGTACTAAATAAAGTGCACTAAAAATGAAGGAGGTGGACTTCTGAACATGCCTGCGTTTTTTTTAGTGACAACTTCAGAGCTACTAAAATAGGCCCCAGAGAGCCCCAAGTTCTTACTGTAGGTAAACTGACTGAAAACCTATCAATGGGCAAATTAAGGGCAGTAACCTGTGTGCAATTACATTTGTTATTTTTAATTCCTGCTATAGACAAGTGTACCTCAGGAGATGTTTCAGGACCACTCCTCTAACTAATGGAAATGAAAATTACACCAGATACACCAGGCAATCAGGACATAGTAAAGCCTTCACTGATTCTGTTTACTTTCTCAGAGCACTCTGGGATTTGTAGATTAGCTACAAAGCATAAGAATATAAGACTGGCTCAACCTACGCATTAGCCTCAAGCCGTTTGGTAGCTCCATGGAGTGCCTTGCCATGCACTGCATCATAATATATATTAATATATATAAGTGACAAGCAGCGGAAACCTCTAGAGATCAGAAAATGGAATAGTGAACTGAAGCAAAAGAATAAAAAGGTCCAAAGCTGAACACTTAATAAAAAAACTCTACCCCATATCTGCTTAATTTAGATATATCCAATAATGAATACCAGTCCATCAATCAGTAAAAGTCCTTAGGGAGAACACTAATGGAGGTGGGTGCTCTCTCTTCAAGCATCCCCCATGCGTGCAATATTTGAAAACCTAGAAAATAGAAGAGCCGGCAACCCAGCAGCTCTCTGATGCAACACCTTTATTCTAGATATGTGGAACGATCATTCAGTTTTCGTCCAAAAATTCCCCATTGACTTCCAATGGGAATTTGTGGCCAAAAACGTCCCGAACGGCCACTTCTGCAGATATGGAATTACCCCCTTAATAACAGAAGTAATAAATAATGGAAGTAATGTAGAAGTAACAATAATTGCACTCATAATTTAAGTGCTCATTAAAAAAAAAAAAACCATCAGGTCTATCCTCCTGTCAAAATGAGACTGCCATAATCTAGAGATCTCTCCTTCAATGACAATATTTTGTCTTACTTCCCGAAAAAGGGAACCTCCTGGAGAAAATCTCTGAGGTGGCGCCCTCTAGTGAAAAATACCTTCTCTGTTCTGCATGTCCTGAATCATTTTTGTTATAATTACTCCCATCTGTATGGAGGGCTGCTCCCTTAATAGAAGTCCTGGATAGAGGGTACGACTTGCAGTGTTATTAGCATAATATTTCTCTTGACTATGTGTAATATCTAACTTATTAAAAATATTATACATTCCTATTAGGTACCTTATTTTTAAAATGAGATGTTTAGATATAAACACTTTTGGTGCCGGTGGGGTCACGCTTAGGGCGTTTCTCCAGGCTACAGTGTCCCCCTCTGGCCCACTAGAAAGTGACATCAAAGCACAGCAGAGAACGTTTCAAATAACTCTGGACACAAAAGAACCCCTTATTATAAGCACTCTAAGAGGGATCTCCTTGAATAAGAATTAAAAATGTACTTTTCATTTATTTTTTTTAGTACAATAACTAATTCATAAACCACACACTTTTAAAATCATTTAAAACTCACGATAGAGCTGTGACCTGGTTGATGAGATTGGGCTTTTTTGTTGTTGTTGCTGTATTTATATATATATATATAGATCAAGTTTGGCTGGTTCCCATAGTATTGAGTTGAAAGAAAGGGGAGGGGGTGATCTGTTGTGAATAAATCCAGTGTTTATAGTAATTGTCACGTACGGCACCCTGTGAGAACGCGACCTGCATACGGGACAAGGGTTAATACTCACACTCGCAAGCGGTCCCACTTTTCACCACCGCAGATGTCCCTCAAAAGGACAATATCTCCTCTACAGGACAAGGATTAATACACACCTCGCAAGCTGCCCCACTCTTCAGCATCGCAAAGGTCCCTCAAAATGAGTTAACATCTCACCTAAATCCGTCCCAACATACACCACCTGTCACGAACAGCACACAAGTGAGCACGTGATTTAGATATGCAACCAGAGTTAATACACATGACTACTCTAGCCAACTCACCTTTTCTTCTCCACAAAGGCACCTCCAATGTGTTAATATTAACCCCTTACTCAATCGCAATCATATCTATACACAGCCACCCCCTGGGATATTCACATAAGATTTAAAATTAATATTTGCCAGGGCCCCAGGTCCCTGCTTATTATAGAAAAACTATGCACACCAAAAGTCTGTCGTAGCAAAATGTGTCTGAAAACATAAATACTATCTCCAGAGCGTGCAACAGTTCATTCAGAGCACAAAGCATTACAGTACTTATTAAATGGTTTAATACGTATAAAAATACACTGCTAAGGTTACAGAAAAAAGTATTACAAGAACATACAGTCAAAATAATTGCAGAACAGTTTCTCAAAATAAAAAGGAGATAACATAAAAGAAAATCTATACATCACCATATGCCATATGTTTTCCCCCCCAGAGAGGTCACTGGTACAGAAGATGAGGTCTCACTTATTTGGTCCCAAATACACCTCTGTTGAGTTCTGATTTGTCATAATCTTTGCTCAGACTTAAATACATTCTTTCCTCATGGAAAACAACATAAGCCCACCCCGTCTTAAATCAGCTGTTAGTGTAAAAAAAAGTTTATAAATGACGTTTGAATCTTGTCTCAATATCTAAATGTACTCAGAACCTTCCTTAACTAATACTTATACACACGTGAGTCACATCAATACTTTCAGGCACTCATGGCGGATGCAACAAGATTAAATATGACAGTTTTACAACGAAACCTGAGCGACAAATTAATATCTGTACCTTATTACCGCTTAAGCATTCTGTACAGTGTGTGATGTTAGAACGTGCCTCATTACAGATTTGTAACTCTTATTATACAGAGGAGATGACATCACATGATATTCTCATTTTTAATAAAGACACTCTTTAGTTCAATACTTTCTTAGCTACGCCCCCTGTCCATGCAGGGCCATCCCGGGATTGCCTTTGAAGCTTGCTCTAAAAAGACCAGGTTTATAGAAAACAGTCACTGGGGCCATATTTTTTAACCCCGTCTGGCAAGACAACTGCCCTTATCTCAGGGCTATATCTGTACATGCAACCCTGTTAGGCTAAGGCCATACAGCCTTTGCCCACGTGGAAGTGTGTGAAGGCTGTGACGTTACCCGCGTGAAGCGGGTACGTTTTGTGCCCATGTTGGATGCCATGTGGGGCATGCCTAGGGGCGTCACGGAGCTGGTTCGCCCTCATTGGGCGAACTGTGCACGTGACCTGCCTGTTGCACCAAGAAATCAGTTTAATCAGTTTAATCTGATTTCTTGCACAACGCACGCCCCCTCCTGCTTGCGCCCGTGCGCATCCACGTGGTCTATGGACGTGATGAATGCCTTTAGGCAATGTGATCGCGCCTCCACGTGGTCTACGGAAGTATGGACCTGCCCTTAGTTATCGTACTAGTCTGTTGCCGCATCTCTTTATGCCGTAGGCCGTACTTGTGATGTCACTTTAGACCGATGTGCGTTTCACACCGGGGAGTAGAACAGAGGACACACACAGCAATCATTTAGTTGAACTATCTCTATAAATATTTTTATTGAGATATTAGGATAAACACTAAATTTATTCACAGCAGATCACTCCTTTCCCCCACCCTCCCCCTCTCTTTCAATTCAATACTGTGGGAACAAGTCAGACTTTCTCTATATTATATAAACACGGGGGGGGGGAATCCCAGCTCACCAAACAGCTCTATCGTCAGTTTTAGACGATTTTGAAAGTGTGGGGTTTATTCATTTTCTTCTACAAAATTTGATTTTTTTAAACAAAAATGTCAAATTCAAGTGTCCATAGTTATTTGAAGCTAATTGCACTCCTTAAGCACCCTTCTTTATCAAGTAATATCCGCAAGAGCTTAGGGTAAAGGGTTTAAGGTCCTAGTATTAGGGGTTAACATTAGGGGTTTATTGGGTAGGAGGTAAGCTTAGTCAATTATCTTAGCGGCCAAGCCCTGGCAGTCATTATTTATTTTATATTCCTTTCTGACGAATAAGAAACATTGCAAGTACAATAATAAAAGTGGCATGTCTTTTAATACTGATGTCTTCTTCCATACCTTCTCTGCTGTCAGGTAACACAATCAGAGCAGTAAAAGATATGTGTTATTACCGTACTAATGCAGAAAAGCTACATATTTAGTGACGCACTGAATAATACAGTAATAATATTTCGTGCTCACATAGTGCATATCCATTTCAAAGCATTGCACAATTCTCTTAAGACTCGTACATGCAGCCACCTCTATTGTACAATACAGGCAGTAGATTTCGGGAGCTTTGCTTTTTGTTGTAAGCATAAAAGAGGTAAAGGATTTCACATGATTAAATTACCAGTGGAATAGCTGAAACATAGGAAGGCAGATCATACAGAGTGAGCGTAAGTGGGAGATGCTGGAATCAAGCCTGCAACCTGTGTATTCAAGATCAACATCTTAACAATTACACAACCTTGTGAATTTCAACATTTTTGATGCTGTGCGTAGTAATTATCCCCTGAGTTTTTCATGCTGCAACACTCTAGATATTAGCCCGTGTTTTGGGACATGTAGCAAATAAAAATACCACTTGTGAGCACATTCCTATGTCTCAGACAGGTCCACAACCCTGCCCTTCCCCATTATCTCTTAGCATACAGTGCTTCCACTGCAACCAATAATTCTGGGTAATGACATGTAAATCAGCACACAGGGTGCCACCTTTTGCTTCTTGTCCATTTTATCATGGATCCCTATACGCTTACGCCTGCTTACACAGCTTTTCAGCACAGCCTGGGTTAAAAAAGTGCGCAGGCAGTAAACCCACTCACAGACAGCTGTTTCAACCTTGTGGGGTCTCATCAGTGTGAGGCTGGTTACTGGCTGAAAATCACTCCTCTTACAGCAAACGAGACGTTTTGCCGTCTAATACTGTAACAAAAATGTTTACACATATAAAAGATTGGTATGACATTAAAATAAATAAATCTGCCCTATGAATACTTTTTATATGTCCCCTAGTAGCCTGGCTGAAAGGGCTGGTGGGAGGATGAAGTCAATCTCCAAGTAATATTTTGACTTGTAGAGTCTCACAGCTTCAAACATTGACTTGGCTGATCTCGAAAACCCTTTTGTTGTTAGACAGTCTAGCAATATGTTGCAATATATTGTTGTACTTGAGCCAAGCTTCAATAAAGTAAGAACAGTGTCTGAAGGCAAATTGTACCGTATCACCAATCAGTGATGGTCTTCACCATTTTTTGGTGGTAAAACTAATCTTCAGACACAGCTGTGCTATATTCAATGTTGGCATTATCATGGTGAAGATAGGGCGAAGTGGCTGTGCAGAGGGGAGTGAGAAAGTATTCTTAACTATGCAAATCTATATGGGAATTCCCGTTAGCATTTTTCGCCAAATTAAGTTTCTACCGGCAAATTAATAAACTCCAAGCAGGGGTTTTCACCGGACTACTTGAAATATGTACGTCAAATTTTCATTACCTCCTTATATCTGTGAATTGTCCTGCGAAGCTGCCTAGATCAGCGATTTTCTACTTTTTGACAACTGCAGAACCATTTGAATATGTATTATGGGTTTGCAGAGCCCCAGACACTATATCCTATGTAAATAAAATACAAGTGCGTAATAAGGCTTATATTATTTTAAACACACCAACAGCTTTTTGTGTGTGTATACATATGCAACAGATTGCCTTCCCAGCAGGGAAAGCAAAGAAACTTCCCTGAAGAAGGTCCTTAGTGGACCAAAACGTTGGTTTACACATGTGCTGTCATGTTGTTTGAATACAATCTTTTTGCTACATACAGTACTACTGAGTGCTGTTTCTTTGCTTTCCCTGCTGGGAAGGCAATCTGTTGCATAGGTATGTATGTATATATATATATATATATATATATATATATATATATATACTGTATATATATATATATGTATATGTGTATATATATGTGTGTGTGTGTGTGTATATGTATATATATATATATATATATATATATATATATATATATATATAACTCTGGGAGACCTAATTAAAATACCATGTTGTTTTCTGATATGTATTTTAGCTATAATGTATTAAGTACTTGGGGTTTACCTACAGAAAACCACTAGCTATACAATATGGTAATTGAAGTAAAATGTATTTCACAGCTTCATAATTGCAGGTCAAATAAGCATCTCTCGGCTATAAAATGAAGCTAGTTTAATACTGCATTGTCACAGTGATCATTCTCATATTACTCATATAACTGGTTAGGCCGGGCACCTGAAAATGCTTCTTTTTTTTTTTTTTTTTTTTTTTTAAAAGGCTACTTTTATCCCGCTTTAAACCATACTGAGCATATAATAGCGATGCAACCCATACAGGTTTTGTTCTCCTCACACGGACATGTATGAGCAACTGCAGGCCCTGAAGGCCACAAGCTATCTAGACTCTCAGGATCTCTTTAATCCATATGTATGCATATAAATTACATGTAATTAGCATCAGACAGAACACAAAGCAATGAAAGGGCATATTTGCTGCCCCCAGGGCTTCCGTGGCAAAAGTTATACAGAAAGGCTGATTCAGCAATATGTCTCATTGTTTTCCAATTACTGGAGCAAAACTGGAATAATTCTTCTCGGGCGTAAAACTGAAAGGTGCCATTGAATTCTCCACAGCCCCCCATATACGTCGCCGTACTGTATTCATTTAGGCAACCACGTTAGGTTTTGCGTACCATATAATATCTTATTTTAAAGCAGAAATTCCCGCCAGAAACCTATATGAGTTTAACTTCTGTAATATTATTACCTGCTCCTAAGATGTTGTGCCCTTTTTTTCTTTATTTTAATGTTTTTTTTTAGTGCTTAAGTCACAATTTCCTTAATCTCTGACATCTGAGGCTACCAGGATAATCTTTGGACTGCACTGGGTTCCATTTTAACCTCCCTGACACTTAATATTTCAAACGCTTATATCTCCCAACCGAAGCAAGTAAAATAAATAGAAATACAGTACAATTTAAAAAAAACTTTATTAGTGCGGACTGGCTGCTTTTACTCCATGTTATACAATAATGGAGCCCAATGTCCCCTTTTTAATATGCTATCTAGCGGTCCTCCATGTTATGTAGAAGATTACAGTCTCATTTATTTGAACGGAGATAAACTCTTCTCAAAAACAGGGGAGGTATCTTCACAGTATATTGCAGAAGGTTGGTGAGAAAACACACAACATCAAGGTTCCCAAGATACATAATGGTGAAGGTACCGGCATTTCTGTCCCTCCATAGGAAACAAAATGGCGGGCCAATAGGAGAACACAATGTAATTTGTTGCGATTTCCTATTGGCCGAACATTAATAACCCAGCGGGAAACCAGAGAGTTACACCTGCATTTTTACTGGCAAGTATCTCGGGAAGAGGGGGAAGGTGGGCAGTTTTGGGGACTAACAAAATAAATGGGTGATTAAGTAGAGGGGATTGCTGTTTTGACTAATATTCTTAGTAATATTTCAGGCTCAATACCAATTTACTGTAGTGTATTGCACATTATACCACATGAGAGGAGGTTATAAGGCAGATGGAGAGGCAGGTGTCATGGGCAGAATGTTATTTTTGGGGACGAGGGCTGAGATGTAAGGGGGGGCAGCGTCATTGAGAGCTTTTTAAGTCAGAGCTTGGGTTTTACATTAAATTCTTGAGGGAAAAAGTCAGTGTAGGGATTTGCATAGTGGAGCAGCAGAGGTGGATCGGTGACCGAGGTAGATGAGTCTTGCAGTAGCATATTGGATGGATTGGAGTTGAGACAGGCGGACGGGGAATGCAAACTAAGATAAGTTTGCAGTAGTCAAGGCAGGACAAGCTGAGTGAGCAAATAAGGATTTTAGTTGCATCGTGATTAAGAAAAGGGCTTATCCTAGCAATACGTTGAAGGTGGAGATGACAGGATTATATAGGGATTGAATGTGAAGAATGAAAAATAGTACAGAGTCAAAGATGACCCCTAGGCAGCGGGTTTGGTGTGTTGATGAAATTGTGGTATTATTGACAGTGCGGGAGAATTTGGGTGCAGGGGTGACAGTGGAAGGAGAAAAGATTATTAATTCTGTTTTGGACATGTTAAGCTTCAAGTAATGGTGAGACCTCCAGGAGAAGTTTGCAGCGAGATAGTTGGTGACATGGAGGAGGAGGAGAGGTACATTTGGATGTCCTCAGCATAGAGATGATACTTAAAGGCAAAATATTGCATTAGTTCACCAACAGAAGAAATGTAAAGTGAGAATAGAGGACCAAGGACAGAGCCTTGTGGGACAAGAAACAGAGTGAGTGAAGAGGAGGAGAACCAGAGAAGGAAACACTGAAAGAGTGGCTGGAAAGGTAGACTGTGAACCAGGAGAGTGCGGCGTCATGGAGGCCAATGGAGTGGAGAAGAAGGGGGTGATCAACAGTGTTGAAGGCAGCATAGACATTCTGTAAAATTAGGACGGAGAAGTTACAGACTTAACAGTGAGTAGTTAATTGGACACTTTAGTTTGTGCTATCTCTGTGGAGTGAAGAGGGTGAAAAGCAGGGAGTTGGAGGAGAGAGAGTGAGTCCAGCGGTTGTACTCAAGCTGCTCAACTAACTTGGATGCGAAAGGGAGAAGAGAGATAGGTTGTCATGTTTAAACAAAGATGGGAATGCGCCCGGGATTATATTTTGTATTTTTTGCAGTTTGTCTTTTGTAATGCTGATAAGCCTGGCACACATTACAAATATTACAAAGTATCACATATTGCTTAAAAGGATTGTTTTTGTTGCTTGGATGATATGCAACTGAGTACTATGTAATTATTATCCTTTATTTGAAAAGCACGAACATATTTCGCAGTGCAGTACAGTAAGGGTACAGAGTGACATCAATTACATAAACTGAATGACATACAAGGACAGACAAGCGCAACAGATACAGAAGGTAATATTGAAAACAAAAATGTAAAGTGGGTGCTCATTGTGGGGGTGGAGTATATAACAGGATGGAGTATGGTCCATCCACACCACTGGATCCATTAAAGTTTGGGGGTGTGGATGTTAGGGGGTGTTAGATAGCATGGAGTTTGGTCCAGCCGCACAGCTGGTACCAATAGGGTTGGTGGATGTTAGGGGTATGCCAGATAGGCCATCCTTAAAAAAGAGAGTCTTTAGAGAGTTTTGGAATGTCTGAATGCTGGGGGAGAGTCTGATGGTGCTTGGTAGGGAATTCCAGAGAGAGGAGGCAGCACAGAAGCAGTCTTGTGAGAGGAGGTAATAAGGCAGAAGGAAAGGTGGATGTCATGAGCAGAACAGAGCAGGCATTTTCGGATATATTTGGGAATGAGGACTGAGATGTAAGGGGGGGTTCAATGGGGGGTGCAGCTTTGTAAATCAGAGCTATGGGTTTACATTTAATTACCTCACTTTAAAACAGCAATCCCCCCAGTTGTAAAACGACTGATTTTCTTATTCTTATCTCACCTCTGGGTTCTGAGGTTAACAAAGTAACCTGGAGACTGCACAGCGTCATTTTAACCTCCCTGGAACATAATATTCAAAACAAGCAGAGCATCAGATTTTAAAAACAAAATGCAGAATAAAATGGCAAAAAGTGCGTACTGCTGCTTTTAAATGTGATGAAATACTGTAATTAGTAACACATTTTTATAAAACATTATTCTTATTTAATATGAAGACGAGTCTAAAATGAATAAATGACCAGTATAAACGACCTCTGCTTCTCAATCCATATACACATTGTGTGCGTTTTCACGAGCCTGGTGTTATTAGTACTTTGTTTGGAAATCTTACAGCTCTGCAGGGATCATGAAGGTATACAATATAATTCAGTAATGGACAAATACCCAGGACAATAATATGCTATCTATAAAAGTGAAATCTCACACGTTGTACCCTTCTGTAATGCCTCAAGTTCCTCTATTTAAACACGCAAGACATAAACATCAGACTACACACAAGTCAAGCACCACTACATTGAATATTCTGTAAACAAGTTCTGGTAAAGTCATTCTGTCTTCTCTCTTGCTTTGGTTTTTTTTCACTTGTGTCAAGGTAAAATATCACTTACGCTCAGTGTTCTGTGACCTGATGTAAGAAGGTATTATAGTGTAACCCAATTGAAGAGCTGCTGCATGCAATTTAAACACTGAAAAAAGAGCATCGCACAATACATGGATATTTATGTAAACCTTTTAGACTCGGGTGGTATCGTGGGAACGGGATACTTGAACTGTTTTGGGCTGTAGCTCTTTCATTGCAAAATGACGTTGCAACTCCTGATTGTGTGTTAGTATTTTAGAAATCTTGCTTTAGACCAAGTTTGAGACACTTCCCTCATTACAGTCACTGGTATTGTATTGCTCTGGTTCTATTCTCCCGAGATGTCTCAGATTGGAATAGCATCTGTTAAATGTACGCTCAACACACCTCCGCTGAGAAAACATCACAGCATGTGCGGGTGGATGCATTGCAGGCTTCTCTGGCAGTGAAAGGCTTGAAGGTCCTTATACCATCTCTAAGTGATCCGATAATAAAGATATGTTTAGTCTTGATAACTGTTTTT
The DNA here is from genome assembly GCF_040206685.1 of Ascaphus truei. Classification (NCBI taxonomy): domain Eukaryota; kingdom Metazoa; phylum Chordata; class Amphibia; order Anura; family Ascaphidae; genus Ascaphus; species Ascaphus truei. The sequence goes on along the minus strand of NC_134486.1, from coordinate 384,684,686 downwards.
TTTGTTTGTTTTTTTTTTGTTTTTTTTAAGCATCATACATTTTTAATTGTAACTAGTTTATTTTAAAAATCCGTTAACCCCTTCAGCACCCATGATGTAGCCACCACATAATGGGGCTCCAGAGACCCCATGACCTGGTGGCTACATTATGGCTTTTAAGCTCGTTTGTGTAAGGTGAGATCGCGTGTTGCGCGAAACGCGATCAGGCAGGAGAGTGTGGAAGGGGGAGGACTCCCACCGCTTCCATTCGCGGCATCAGTGACACCGTGGTCATGTGACCACTCCGCGGCCCTGGGCGATTTTCACGGGAGTTGCACCGGCAGCAAAGTGCATTTTTCACACCGAAACTCACTTTAAAGCCAAAACCATACACCAAGATACATTCTAATAAATGTTTTGCAATTTCCGTGTCTTTTTAGATACCTATAAAAAAAAATGATGTTTTGGTACATTTCCTGTCCTACTTCTATATTTTCTTATTTCTAGTACGGTCATTTGGAAATGAATTGAAGATCACAGCTCTATCATGTGATGTTATTGGTTCTCTGAGAAGTATGGATGGGCTAATGGTAAAGAAAACACGATTAACAAACGCTCAGTAATTAAGAAACAAAAAAAAGAGCATCTCTTTGCTTTTAACATGGTTCAATTCGTTTAAGAAAGTAAATTAGATTAAATTATATATATTTTTTTTTTGAATGTTTATTGGCCAGTTATGTGATGTTAGATCATGTAAAGCATTCAAGATGGCAGAGTCATCAAGCGCAGTTATGGGTTAGCTCAGCGGTGCTCATCTCCAGTCCTCAAGCTCCCGACAGGATATCCACGCTTCAGCACAGGTGGTTCAGAGGCAGGGACTGATTGAGCCGCCAGTACTGAAGCTGGGATATCCTGAAAATAGCTGGGATATCCTGACCTGTTGGGGGGGGGGGCTTGAGGACTGGAGTTGAGACCCCCCCCCCCTGGGTTAGCGTTAACTCCCATTGACTTGGATGGGAGTCAACCTCGGTTCGCGTGCACTATTCCATAACTAAACGTGATGAATCTGCCCCCAAGAGAGATGAAAAACGGCGACATTAGCAGATAGAAACTTTGACACATTCCAAGGTGATATCCTGAGCAACTCCTCCCCTGGGCGTTTCCCAGAACTCGTCGCCTAGTGCAGCAAAATTGACCCAACGCATTCATGCAAACAGGCAGGGGATTCAGGCTTTTAGCATTCGGGTAATATTAGAAAGCCAAATCTGTAACCCTTCATATGCCACTTGACATGTTGGCTCTGAAATGGTTAATTGTTCCATCTTAAAAGGAGAGGTATTCAATGGTGAAACCCACATGCTCAACTTAAAGACACTACACCAACAACAACAACAACAAATGTGGATATTTCATTTATTCTTTTCTATTGCATATCCTGCAGTGGTATTGACTTTTATCCCCATTTACAATGTCGACCCTTCCTCCCGTAGTAGGAATAGGTGTAATACCAATTAGATGGGATCCACTTGTGATTATTTCTGACAAGTGTAATGAACATAAACGATTGTCTAGTTTTAGGAGAGTTTTAATTTGATTTGTATCGCCGTCATGTTGATTACCTATACAAATGTCGATAATATCCATCATTCGCCAAAGGGCTCAGTCAGAACATTTTCATAATAGGATTACAATAAACTGGAATGTGACAGATTTCCCCTCTGGGTAGAAAACTTGGAAATTCACACTTGTGGGTCTCTCAACCTATTAAGTTTATTACCATTAAATCAGAATTCATATATAAATTACAATCATACACATGCAGATTTGTGTTCATATATCCATAGGTTTGTACTGTACAATCTACTAGTTACTGTATAGTGCAAGTGAGTAACATCAACGTATTCCTTCTCCATCTTTTCACTTGCACAGTATTACAAGGCCGGCTTGGTGGCGGTGCCATCACACCAAGCCCCACGCTCTTCCCCACAACAGTTAAACTGGGGGGAAGAGTGCCGGGGCCTCTGTAAGTGCCTCTTACCTTCTATCCAACATCTCCTTATTTCTGCGACGTTGCAGGCGTCACGCTGCCATAAGGCTAAGGCCCCGCTCCCTCCATCAGCGCTCCCGCACAGGCGGGGCGCTGACATACACAGACCGCGATATGCGGTCTGTAGGGAGCTGGAGCCGGAGCGGGAGGTGGGCGGGAGTGGGAGGTTTGAGCGGGAGGGGGGGCGTGGCTTGAGCGGAGGGACCCACTACTCTCCCCCCCCTCCCTCCCTCCACGGGCTCGGGCTGGAGCTGCTGATCACAAGCAACACACACACACTCATACACACACGCAGGCACTCTCACACACACACGCACACAATTCTCTTGTATCCCGTAGCGGCTGACGCGTCACAGCGTGTAGTGAGCTGTGCAGCCAGGGGGGACCGGGACCGGCTCGGGAGGATTCCCCTGCTGGTGGGGAAAGCCCGTGCAGCCGCCCGCGCCGCCGGGCGCAGCGGGTCCCAGGCCTAACAATGTGACGTAGTGCGTCGGACACAAGACAGAACGACAGAACGACAGAACGACATACAGATGTCATATTGCCATTTCCATGACAACCTGACGTCATATGATGATTATAATGAATTCTTTGCCATGGCCGAGCTACAGTTCTGAGTAAAACCAGCTCTTACACTAATGTTGCCTCAGTTACTAGCTTTAAATATTTTGGGTATGTGATTTGACTCCAATTTAACATTTGCTTTGGATATAGAAAAATGGACATCCAAAATCGATCCGAAACTGGGTGTACTTTATAGAAAAAATCCTGCCTAAATCCAATGGTCAGAAAGCGTATTGCACAGCAGATGCTAATGTCAATGATTGACTATATTGATACAGTGTATGGTTCAGCACCCCAAATTCACCTCAGCAAGCTTGACATTCTTTACCTCTCAATATGCTGCTTTGTCTTCCTACAGAACTTCAACACCCACCATTGTAATATGTTAACTGAACTAGGTTTGCTATCCCTTGAGTCCAGATGAAACGTACGTCTTTCCTGTCTCACCTTCAAATATGTTCTGGATAAGTTACCCAGTTATCTGATCAGGCTTCTTCCCCCATACTGTACACGGTTCAATAAAGAAACGGGTAACTCTTCCTTCCCGTACCGATTACCCCACTTCTGGACCAATTTACCCGAGTTCCCCAAATATGCTTCCTGTCTAATTTCCTTCAAGACTTTTGCTCGTTCTTATGTTAAACATGTCTGTAACTGGAAATTGTAATGTCAACTTTACTCTGTGTGCCCAGGACATACTTGAAAACGAGACGTAACTCTCAATGTATTTTTTCCTGGCAGAATATTTTAGAAATACATAAATCAAATGAGTAACAGTGACTGCCCTTTTAATAGCTGGGGGAGTAGAGGCGGAAGAACCTCCATATTTCCTGCACAGAAGGTTTCAATAACATGCCATTGCACAACGGAGTTTCAACTTTTCACTTTATGGGAAACGAACGCCGCTTGCTGGAGCGGAAACAGGTCCCTTTGATCTGCACAAGACAGGTTAAGAAGTGTAAAAGAACCAGTGCATGACTCTGGGGAGACTAAATCTTCAGGAGCAAAATGATGAGGGCGGACGTACAAGCGAAGCCTTACCAGTGATTGTCGTGTTAATGCACGTCATACGTATCCCAAAAATGTGATCAATGCAGCACTTTGCAGGGAGAAGAGGAGACGGAGAACCCAAGAGCCTTTTAAATCTGACACATTATCGGGATATTAAACCACACATTAAATAAGTTATGGTGGGTAAAAAAATAAGTGACAAAAACACTCCACCATACAGCAAATAAAAAATCACTTGTGAGCACACTCACGCCTCAGATAAGCCTGCAGCCCTGCCTCTCCCCTAGCATACAGTGATTCCACTCCTGCCAGGGATTCTGGGAAATGTCGTGCAAATGAGCACACAACATACAAAAGGCGACACACTGTATGCTCATTTGCATGTCATTTCCCAGAATCCCTGGCTGCAGTGGGAGCACTGTATGCGAGGGGATAATGGTGAAAAGTAGGGTTGCAGACTTATCTGAGATGTGAATGTGCTCACAAGTGATATTTTTATTTGCTGTGTACAGGGTATTAAACAAACCAGAAGTATGATGGTAGAGAAGGCAGACTCTGTAACACACAGTACTGTGCACACTGGTACAATTTATAGGCACGCTGCGCTGTTACCATTTTTGGTGCCTGTAAGTTAAAGTGACTTTCTCGAGGTCACAGAAAAGAGGGAAAAAATTATGCAGAAGTGTAAACATATGTGCGTCAAATAACTAATCCCTAAATCCTCTTATGGTTCCATGTGAATACTCCTCAAGTTATTAACTACCCTACATTCATTAAAGGCCTCCAAATCCGATGTACAGTAGGGGTACATTCTAATCATTTTAATCTTGACAGTAACTGTTGCATACGCCATAATCATACATTTTCTCTAACTGTCCTGAAATGTCTGTAAATTAAATGTATAGCCTGTTTATTTAATGTAACCATGTGTTGTCACCATAAGGCTGAGTTTATAGTAATAGCTACGGAAATGCAAACGCGTGACGTCACACGTCGCCATAACGATTGTTGCACTAGGTGCAGGAGACCTCGGGAGGGCGACAGGGTGTGTGGTGGAGGTGTGGCCCGTGGCATCACGCGAGTTGCCATGGTGACACGTCGCCGATGACAAGGTAGGGGGAAGTTGCAGAGGCCTCACGCGATCCCCCGACATGTAATTTAAATGCCTTGGGGAAGAGCGTGGGGCCTCTGCAACCACTGCACCTCCCCCCCCCCCCTGAAAAATCTCCCGCCCCCTAGTTTGCGCACCCCTGTGCTATAGGGCTCTGTGCAAGATAACCATGGAGGGGGAGAGGATCCTGAAGTACCTTGCACCTTCCTTCACCTCCTTAATGTAGGTCATCTTTAATAATAATAATAGCATGTTCTTGTATTGCGCTGCTAGTTGTACGCAGCGCTTTACAGAGACATTTTGCAGGCACAGGTCCTTCTCCTTTATTGCAGTTTTCCCCCGGCTTGGTGAGAAAAAGAATATGGCTGCTAGGAACCACATGTACTGTCCCCCTCATTCATGTACCAGTGACAGCAGCCATGCACCACACTCCATTCATTTATCAGTGACAGCAGTCATGCACCACACTCCATTCATGTACCAGTGACAACAGTCATGCACCACACTCCATTCATGTACCAGTGACAGCAGTCATGCACCACACTCCATTAATTTACCAGTGACAGCAGCCATGCACCACACTCCATTCATGTACCAGTGACAGGAGTCATGCACCACACTCCATGCATTTACCAGTGACAGCAGCCATGCACCACACTCCATTCATGTACCAGTGACAGCAGCCATGCACCACACTCCATTCATTTACCAGTGACAGCAGTCATGCACCACACTCCATTCATGTACCAGTGACAGCAGTCATGCACCTCACTCCATTCATGTACCAGTGACAGCAGTCATGCACCCCACTCCATTCATGTACCAGTGACAACAGTCATGCACCACACTCCATTCATGTACCAGTGACAGCAGTCATGCACCACACTCCATTCATGTACCAGTGACAGCAGCCATGCACCACACTCCATTCATGTACCAGTGACAGCAGCCATGCACCACACTCCATTCATGTACCAGTGACAGCAGCCATGCACCACACTCCATTCATTTACCAGTGACAGCAGTCATGCACCACACTCCATTCATGTACCAGTGACAGCAGCCATGCACCACACTCCATTCATGTACCAGTGACAGCAGCCATGCACCACACTCCATTCATTTACCAGTGACAGCAGTCATGCACCACACTCCATTCATGTACCAGTGACAGCAGTCATGCACCTCACTCCATTCATGTACAAGTGACAGCAGTCATGCACCACACTCCATTCATGTACCAGTGACAGCAGTCATGCACCACACTCCATTCATTTACCAGTGACAGCAGTCATGCACCACACTCCATTCATGTACCAGTAACAGCAGTCATGCACCTCACTCCATTCATTTACCAGTGACAACAGTCATGCACCACACTCCATTCATGTACCAGTGACAGCAGTCATGCACCACACTCCATTCATGTACCAGTGACAGTAGTCATGCACCACACTCCATCCATTTACCAGTGACAGCAGTCATGCACCACACTCCATTCATGTACCAGTGACAGCAGTCATGCACCACACTCCATTCATGTACCAGTGACAGCAGTCATGCACCACACTCCATTCATGTACCAGTGACAGCAGTCATGCACCACACTCCATGCATTTACCAGTGACAGCAGTCATGCACCACACTCCATGCATTTACCAGTGACAGAAGTCATGCACCACACTCCATTCATGTACCAGTGACAGCAGCCATGCACCACACTCCATTCATGTACCAGTGACAGCAGCCATGCACCACACTCCATTCATTTACCAGTGACAGCAGTCATGCACCACACTCCATTCATGTACCAGTGACAGCAGCCATGCACCACACTCCATTCATGTACCAGTGACAGCAGCCATGCACCACACTCCATTCATTTACCAGTGACAGCAGTCATGCACCACACTCCATTCATGTACCAGTGACAGCAGTCATGCACCTCACTCCATTCATGTACAAGTGACAGCAGTCATGCACCACACTCCATTCATGTACCAGTGACAACAGTCATGCACCACACTCCATTCATGTACCAGTGACAGCAGTCATGCACCACACTCCATTAATTTACCAGTGACAGCAGTCATGCACCACACTCCATTCATGTACCAGTAACAGCAGCCATGCCCCACACTCCATTCATTTACCAGTGACAGCAGTCATGCACCACACTCCATTCATGTACCAGTGACAGCAGTCATGCACCTCACTCCATTCATGTACCAGTGACAGCAGTCATGCACCACACTCCATTCATGTACCAGTGACAACAGTCATGCACCACACTCCATTCATGTACCAGTGACAGCAGTCATGCACCACACTCCATCCATGTACCAGTGACAGCAGTCATGCACCACACTCCATCCATGTACCAGTGACAGCAGTCATGCCCCACATTCCATTCATTTACCAGTGACAGCAGCCATGCACCACACTCCATTCATGTACCAGTGACAGCAGTCATGCACCACACTCCATTCATGTACCAGTGACAACAGTCATGCACCACACTCCATTCATGTACCAGTGACAGCAGTCATGCACCACACTCCATTCATGTACCAGTGACAGCAGTCATGCACCACACTCCATCCATGTACCAGTGACAGCAGTCATGCACCACACTCCATCCATGTACCAGTGACAGCAGTCATGCACCACACTCCATCCATGTACCAGTGACAGCAGCCATGCCCCACACTCCATTCATGTACCAGTGACAGCAGTCATGCACCACACTCCATCCATTTACCAGTGACAGTAGTCATGCACCACACTCCATCCATTTACCAGTGACAGCAGTCATGCACCACACTCCATTCATGTACCAGTGACAGCAGTCATGCACCACACTCCATTCATGTACCAGTGACAGCAGTCATGCACCACACTCCATTCATGTACCAGTGACAGCAGTCATGCACCACACTCCATGCATTTACCAGTGACAGCAGTCATGCACCACACTCCATTCATGTACCAGTGACAGCAGTCATGCACCACACTCCATTCATGTACCAGTGACAGCAGTCATGCACCACACTCCATTCATGTACCAGTGACAGTAGTCATGCACCACACTCCATCCATTTACCAGTGACAGCAGTCATGCACCACACTCCATTCATGTACCAGTGACAGCAGTCATGCACCACACTCCATTCATGTACCAGTGACAGCAGTCATGCACCACACTCCATTCATGTACCAGTGACAGCAGTCATGCACCACACTCCATGCATTTACCAGTGACAGCAGTCATGCACCACACTCCATGCATTTACCAGTGACAATAGTCATGCACCACACTCCATCCATGTACCAGTGACAGCAGTCATGCACCACACTCCATGCATTTACCAGTGACAGCAGTCATGCACCACACTCCATCCATGTACCAGTGACAGCAGTCATGCACCACACTCCATCCATGTACCAGTGACGGCAGTCATGCACCACACTCCATGCATTTACCAGTGACAGCAGTCATGCACCACACTCCATGCATTTACCAGTGACAGCAGTCATGCACCACACTCCATGCATTTACCAGTGACAGAAGTCATGCACCACACTCAATCCATGTACCAGTGACAGCAGTCATGCACCACACTCCATCCATGTACCAGTGACAGCAGTCATGCACCACACTCCATTCATGTACCAGTGACAGCAGCCATGCACCACACTCCATTCATGTACCAGTGACAGCAGCCATGCATCACACTCCATTCATGTACCAGTGACAGCAGCCATGCACCACACTCCATTCATGTACCAGTGACAGCAGCCATGCACCACACTCCATTCATTTACCAGTGACAGCAGTCATGCACCACACTCCATTCATGTACCAGTGACAGCAGTCATGCACCACACTCCATTCATGTACCAGTGACAGAAGCCATGCACCACACTCCATTCATGTACCAGTGACAGCAGCCATGCACCACACACCATTCATGTACCAGTGACAACAGTCATGCACCACACTCCATTCATGTACCAGTGACAGCAGTCATGCACCACACTCCATTCATGTACCAGTGACAGCAGTCATGCACCACACTCCATCCATGTACCAGTGACAGCAGTCATGCACCACACTCCATCCATGTACCAGTGACAGCAGTCATGCACCACACTCCATTCATGTACCAGTGACAGCAGCCATGCCCCACACTCCATTCATGTACCAGTGACAGCAGTCATGCACCACACTCCATGCATTTACCAGTGGACAGCAGTCATGCACCACACTCCATCCATGTACCAGTGACAGCAGTCATGCACCACACTCCATCCATGTACCAGTGACAGCAGTCATGCACCACACTCCATCCATTTACCAGTGACAGTAGTCATGCACCACACTCCATCCATTTACCAGTGACAGCAGTCATGCACCACACTCCATTCATGTACCAGTGACAGCAGTCATGCACCACACTCCATTCATGTACCAGTGACAGCAGTCATGCACCACACTCCATTCATGTACCAGTGACAGCAGTCATGCACCACACTCCATGCATTTACCAGTGACAGCAGTCATGCACCACACTCCATCCATGTACCAGTGACAGCAGTCATGCACCACACTCCATGCATTTACCAGTGACAGCAGTCATGCACCACACTCCATCCATTTACCAGTGACAGCAGTCATGCACCACACTCCATCCATGTACCAGTGACAGCAGTCATGCACCACACTCCATCCATGTACCAGTGACGGCAGTCATGCACCACACTCCATGCATTTACCAGTGACAGCAGTCATGCACCACACTCCATGCATTTACCAGTGACAGCAGTCATGCACCACACTCCATGCATTTACCAGTGACAGAAGTCATGCACCACACTCAATCCATGTACCAGTGACAGCAGTCATGCACCACACTCCATGCATTTACCAGTGACAGCAGTCATGCACTCCATGCATGTACCAGTGACAGCAGTCATGCACCACACTCCATCCATGTACCAGTGACAGCAGTCATGCACCACACTCCATTCATGTACCAGTGACAGCAGCCATGCACCACACTCCATTCATGTACCAGTGACAGCAGCCATGCATCACACTCCATTCATGTACCAGTGACAGCAGCCATGCACCACACTCCATTCATGTACCAGTGACAGCAGCCATGCACCACACTCCATTCATTTACCAGTGACAGCAGTCATGCACCACACTCCATTCATGTACCAGTGACAGCAGTCATGCACCACACTCCATTCATGTACCAGTGACAGCAGCCATGCACCACACTCCATTCATGTACCAGTGACAGCAGCCATGCACCACACTCCATTCATGTACCAGTGACAGCAGCCATGCACCACACTCCATTCATGTACCAGTGACAACAGTCATGCACCACACTCCATTCATGTACCAGTGACAGCAGTCATGCACCACACTCCATTCATGTACCAGTGACAGCAGTCATGCACCACACTCCATCCATGTACCAGTGACAGCAGTCATGCACCACACTCCATCCATGTACCAGTGACAGCAGTCATGCACCACACTCCATTCATGTACCAGTGACAGCAGCTATGCCCCACACTCGATTCATGTACCAGTGACAGCAGTCATGCACCACACTCCATGCATTTACCAGTGGACAGCAGTCATGCACCACACTCCATCCATGTACCAGTGACAGCAGTCATGCACCACACTCCATCCATGTACCAGTGACAGCAGTCATGCACCACACTCCATCCATTTACCAGTGACAGTAGTCATGCACCACACTCCATCCATTTACCAGTGACAGCAGTCATGCACCACACTCCATTCATGTACCAGTGACAGCAGTCATGCACCACACTCCATTCATGTACCAGTGACAGCAGTAATGCACCACACTCCATTCATGTACCAGTGACAGCAGTCATGCACCACACTCCATGCATTTACCAGTGACAGCAGTCATGCACCACACTCCATGCATTTACCAGTGACAGCAGTCATGCACCACACTCCATTCATGTACCAGTGACAGCAGTCATGCACCTCACTCCATCCATGTACCAGTGACAGCAGTCATGCACCACACTCCATGCATTTACCAGTGACAGCAGTCATGCACCACACTCCATGCATTTACCAGTGACAGCAGTCATGCACCACACTCCATTCATGTACCAGTGACAGCAGTCATGCACCACACTCCATCCATGTACCAGTGACAGCAGTCATGCACCACACTCCATGCATTTACCAGTGACAGCAGTCATGCACCACACTCTATGCATTTACCAGTGACAGCAGTCATGCACCACACTCCATGCATTTACCAGTGACAGAAGTCATGCACCACACTCCATTCATGTACCAGTGACAACAGTCATGCACCACACTCCATGCATTTACCAGTGACAGAAGTCATGCACCACACTCAATCCATGTACCAGTGACAGCAGTCATGCACCACACTCCATTCATGTACCAGTGACAGCAGTCATGCTTTCCATGCATTTACCAGTGACAGCAGTCATGCACCACACTCCATGCATTTATTCGCCCATTCCGATAATGTACAACACAAAAGAGGTGTTTTAGGGTGGGTGCCACCATGGAATGTGCTCACTATTAAAACATTTTTTTTTTAAACTCTTTAAATGTTAGAATTCTGGCTATGGAGTGCTTTAAACATATTACACAATATGTGTTCATCTTTCTTTAATTTATTGTGCACCCTAGGTTACTGTATGACCTTTTGGACTTTTAGGAAGAAAGCCACAGTGGGAGTGTTTCACCTGACGAGGCTGCAGCCTGCAGGGAATAAAACTACAATTCTAATAGTTCACATTGTTGTTCATACTTATATTATTTGTATACGGCACTATTTTTTTCACATGAAGGGGTCTTTAACCAATATTTGCTTTTCCCCTTGGCTCATGACTCCTGGTGGTTACTTCTTTTGTCCGCCAACTATCTCAGGTGACTCATCGCTGATCTATGAACTCCAGGAGAAAATGCTTAGTTGGTCAGTGATGATCCGGACTCATTGCTATGCTCTTCTGTTGCCTGCAAGTGGCACTGTGCACTCTTTCAACAATGCAACATACAGTAAGTACATTACAGGGACAGGAACGGTGACTTGCAGAAACCTGCAGCCACCACGAGCAAAAATACCTGCCGATTGCAATGAAGAAACTGGTGTTTGTTTGTCGGAAATGCCTTTTCTTCAATGTTATGACACAAAATTGCACCTGAAGCCTTGTACATCATAGGCATGTTTTCAACGGAACCTTTTGTTATCCATTGTTATAGTGTCCCAGCAAGAAAATAACTCAGTAGTAACCTTCCCATGAAGGCGCCGTGACAATTACATGACCACCATGAGGGATTTAGAACATATTTTTAACACTCTCTAAGACCAAGCAAACATTGTGTAAAATACAAACGAATACACATACTGTATCCCCTAGCTCCTGCAGGGCTTCGCCATGTTCTTCTGTTGCTCGTGACCGCTGGTCAGTAATACACAGCAGAAACTGGTTTGTGGTCTACAGGACCTTTTTGCACTGATAATTTAGGAGTGTAATTTCACCACTATATTTCGTTTTGGTTTTTTTGTTTGTTTTAATAACTTGTAGTTTTTATTGTTTTTTTTTTTATAACTCACGGCATTAATACATCTCAGAACCATTACTGCATCATGCGATATCTATATCTCACGTGCATCTCAACTGTACAACAACAATTTTCAATAGTTAACAAGGTATAGTAATAATCACAACCAATATTAGACTTCGTATTTCTTGTTCTTCCACCTTCTTTTTAAAATCGCAACCCACTTCCCAGCCGATCAGTGAGAAAATCTAGCACAGAAGAATAATCCTCTGCTCTGCTGAGCTTCCCAAATGCTTGAATATATCCTAGTGCATGTGAGTGAAATAGCCCCATATCCATTTCATCCTCTTTGTATTTTACGCTGTTGCCCCGTTTGGCCCTTTGTTCCATACTTTATACCGCACCTGAGGAACCTTTGAGCTCTGACATTTGTTGGTAGTGCTCCCTAACAGAAGATACTCTTGTATTGCTTTCTTGGAGGGGTTAGAAGACATTCCTGATACCGCAGCATCGTTACTTGATGAGCCAGTATTCTTTAGCCAACCATGCGCTAAACCAGGGGTGGCCAACTCCAGTCCTCAAGGACCACCAACAGATCAGGTTTTCTGGATATTCCTGCTTCAGCACGGGTGGCTCAATTAGTGGCTCAGTCATAATGACTGAGCCACTGACTGAGCCACCTGTGCTGGAGCAGAATCTACTAGTGCAAAGTCACATTCTCCTGCTTCCTGTTATCTTGAGAGATGGCGGCACGGCGAGGAAGAAAGACATGGGCCGAGGGCCCGGTGGAGGTGATGGTGGTCGCTGTCGGCGACAGAGATGCATGGACAAGGGAGCTGCAGTAGGTGGCGTGGTGATGCGGTCCTGATTGGCTGCTGGCTCATGCGCTCAGTGGTGTGGCATGGATTTTGGCGGGAGGGATCGCCCGGTAGAGTAGAGGCATAAGCGGAGGTGGACGGCAGAAGGTAGAAAAAGGGGAATTTTATATTGTGGTTTTTCAAAGCATTTTTGGGGGGTTTTCGGATTTTTCTGGGTTGGGTTTGGGATGGGTAGAGCATTTGGGGGAATTTGCGTGGTGGGGTGGTTGCGGATTCCGGAATCCGTTGGCGGATTGACGTTTTGACGAACCTCCGGCAGATGGCAGATTCCACTAGCGGAGGGAGCTGGCAAGGGCTCAGTGTATTAGTCCGGAATCAATCCGCAGGCGGATTTCGGGAACATTGTACAGGAGTTGGGAGGATTCTGTCAGGAGTGTGGGGATCCTGACAAGGGCGTGGATTTTGGGGTAAAATTAGCCCAGATTCAGCATAGGGGGTGGATTTGTTAGTGGAAACTCTCACAGTTGGATGGGGGCAGATTCCCAGTAAAATCCGTGCAGATTGGACACAAGTGCGGATTAAGCATGTTTTCCAATTCACGCTTGATTAGGTTAATAGGGCGAAATCCGGGTAAAACTGTGCGGATTGAACACAATGGCGAATTGTGAGGCTAAATCAGAGTGGCTCATATGAAAAAGTTTTTTGGGGAAAATCTGAGCGGATAGAGACTTTATCAAATCTGTTAATGGATTTCGCACCATGGAACAGATTGGCAAAATGGACTTTGTTGCTTGTACCCATATTTATAAGCCAGGAAGGTTCCAGCGGCAGGGAGGCCTCGAGTTGTCAGGACAAGGATCGGCGAGCGAAGCAAGTAGAGGATGCACCATGAGGATGTGGCAACGCTGCCCCAGCATGGGACATCACAAGGGGTCGGCCGGAGCCTGCATCCGCCCAAGGCAGCAGGGAGCAGCAGAACAGGATCCACAGCAGGGAACAGCTAGGACTACTGCAGTACCGGCCTCTGCTGAGACTAAGCCCATATAGGCAGGTACGGAAGGATGGGGGTACAGCTCCAGGTTACGTTGTTTTCTGGTCATATTTCCAACAAATATAATCTCTTATTAAGTTGTGTGTGTTTTTATAATTAAAAACATCAAAGAACAATGGGTTGTTTAGATTTTCCAGCAATTTGGCAAATGTAATCAAGTAATACAGTACTTACAAAGGGAGTGTACTTTTAAACAAGAAGATTAGGAAAAAGGTGTTATAATGTAAACCCTGACAGACCCAGTGTCATAACAGATGTGTCCAAACTATGTATATATGATCAACTTTATACTCTGGCTACGCAGCATGCAGAGAGTACATGGGTCTGACAAATGTGTGTTTATATTAACATGATCCTATTACTTCAACAGCAGAGATAATTAACTACACAATCTATTCAATCAACCAGGAATTATCTGTCAGCAATAGAAGCTGTAAACACTGTTTCATTTCAACATGTGAAAGAGGTACAGTACATAGGCAATCATTTTTTTTTAAAGCCTCTTTTTGAGGTCTAATTTTATTCAGAAATTGGACAGTGATAGAAAGCATGACTGTGCACACTTGAAGTCATTTTGTAGGTACACAGCTGCTTTATGTCATAGAAAGGCCTTGGTCTTTTTTATGCCTCGGCTGCCAATGCTTGGCGTGGGTTTAAAAGTGCATTCACTAATACTTAGCAGCTTTTCATACATTTCAAGTTTACAACTCCTCATCTGAAAATGTTGCATTATAAACAGCATGACCACTAGTTCCCACCACCTAAAGTCTTTGCAGAGATTAGTTACAGGAGTGGACGTAGAAGGAGCCTAGTAAATGTTAATACTGTATGTGTTTAATTGTAGTGCTATTTATAGTGGGTATATAATAAAATGTATATGAGATGTATTGGACTTTTGTCAGAAATGCCCATGGTTCTGACTAATTTGTTGGTGTAGTGTGGATACACTGGGTTTATGAATAATTGTTTTGGAGTCACCTCCATACTTAAATATAAGAAACCCAGCAACATTAACATTACTGACATCTCTTCTAACCATTACGAACCATTGGAGCCACTTGCTCATAGCACCAATGGAACAAAGACTCATTAATATTCACGGCCAGGCACATAATATACAGTTTTATTAGATGCTTCAGTGCATTTCAAAACGTTTTGATGAACCCCAGAAAATGCCAGGGTGAGTAAGAACCTCTTCACTTCTCGGTTACTTCACAACAAAGAGTCAGCAACCAAGCCAAAGACGAGAGAAGCACAAAAAGGCATGCCAGCTGCCAGTGTTACCCATCTCTCTACAACCTTAACACTGTGTTGACTGCGCAGCTTGGGATGCCAGTACTGTGGTTATTGCAGTATCTCTTTTGGTTGTGGCGAACAAATGTTCTCATACCTTTTATGTGACCAACAAGAAAGGGTTCAGTAGATTTTGGTCTACATGAACTGTTACACATTGTGGTCCTAAAAGTAAATTTTGGATGAACACCTTTTAACTTTCAACACACCCTACGAAAGTGAACTACGTGTTATCATCCCTGGCTACAGATTATTGTTACTGTGCCATTATACTGTATATCCTTTAGGAATTTTCATAAATAAACTAGCCTGGGAAAAATCTGTGTAATTCATACTAGAGGTGGTCTTGAATAAAGAATAAATATATCTACTGTCTCCTTAACCTGAATGTACTTGCCTTTTCCATTCTTCATCTACAATAACTCTGTAATGATAAGCTGCATGTCAGCAAATCCCACCAACATACCTCTGTCTTCACTTGGCACATCCCCAAATCCTCAGTAATTCATTCTTGCTGCTTCTTAGGACAGGAATGCCTTTTTTATGCAGTGGGAATTTTCATTTGTTTTCTTGGCACTGCTAGTGGACTCTTCCAGTACATGAAGGATTGTCATCTAATCCTACTTCCAGTTTTCCTTGTGCTTGTTTCAATTAGCTTTAAAACGCAGGGCAATGTCAAGTTGTACTATTTTAAGTCATGTAAAACATGCAAAGAATAGAAAACGCGCTCCTACAATAAAAAATAAGACAATCCGAGCACTTTGTCGCACAGTACAAAGCACCTTCAAAGAGTTGGAATTATCACTTTATAATGCCATACTGAGATAAAAATACGGCGCACCAATAATACTTGATGAATTAATCTTACAAACACGCTGCTTACAGAGATTACATGTTGATATGAAAGCTAGACTTGTCATGATAATGCAAAAGTTGTTTTCCAAAACTCAACGGAGTAACAAGCTGATCATTAACCCCACACACCTTTATGTAAAGTGTGCGTTTATCACATACCATTACTTGCGCATTATCAGTGCGCTATCAGGCTAAATAAAGTCATAGCTGTCAACCTATTATAAATGAGGCTTCTTTCTTCCCAGAAGAGTCGTTCGTGTCTATATACGAAAAAGTTGTAGGTGTTGGCGGGCGATCCCACGTCTGCGTGGGTAAGGGTTTCTGTGTACAAGGTTGATCCTATTGAAATGTAAGAGGAGGAATATATAGAAGTTTATGGAGCAAGGGATGCGTACAAGAAAAAACATAGTGACACTACACTGGCGGACGCCTTTATTCTTCTGCGGCCTTTTCCCCGCGATTTTAAAAATCCCGGGCAAATCGCGGGATGATGCGGCCCGTTCACGGCCGTTTCTCGGCCGTTTTGTGCGCCTGCGGGCATTGCCATTGTTTAGCGCTAAGCGCTATCAGCTGTTATCAGCTGTTGCCGGGCCGCTTTCGGGCCGCGCGCAGAATGCCCGTGACCATCAGCAAACATGCCCGAAAAATTTCGGGTATGTTGTAGGATAAACGTGGACGCAGCAGTACCTGTCAAAGAATGACATGTTTTACACTAATATAAGATAGAAGCTAGAAAAGTTGATTTAATTCTCTACTTAAAGTGAATGGACCTTTAAAATGATTTTTTCCCCTAATACACATACACTGCAGAGTTTATCTTAATCCTTCCACCGATCACCAACTGCTACCAGTAGAAGCTGTACTGTATATGTAAACCAGAGTGTGTATATGCACTATCAATATACAGGCATACCCCGCATTAACGTACGCAATGGGACCGGAGCATGTATGTAAAGCGAAAATGCACTTAAAGTGAAGCACTATCTTTTTCCCACTTATCGATGCATGTACTGTACGGCAATCGTCATATACGTGCATAACTGATGTAAATAACACATGTGTAACAGGCTCTATAGTCTCCCCGCTTGCACACAGCTTCGGTACAGGTAGGGAGACAGTATTGCTGTTCAGGACGTGATGACAGGCGCACGCGTGAGCTGCCGTTTGCCTATTGGGCGATATGTCCTTACTCGCGAGTGTACTTAAAGTAAGTGTCCTTAAACCGGGGTATGCCTGTATAAAGATGACTCTTTTGGGAAATATTGCCAATACTGTAAATCAAAAATACTAGATATGGGGTGGCCTAATCCAGTCCTCGAGGGCAATCAGCAAGTCAGATTTTCAGGGTATCCCTGCTTCAGCACAGGTGGCTCGACTGGGCCACTGATTGAGTCACCTGTGCTGAAGCAGGGATATCTTGAAAACCTGACCTGCTGGTGGCCCTTGTGGACTGGATTTGGCCATCCCCGCGATAGACTGTACTGTCATACATTTAACATATTGGTGATGCAGAAGACGCGTCAGTGCTGTACCTGTGAAGCAGGAACGAACCAGCCACGGAAAGCAGAGTGGGAAATACTGTAAATGAGCTCACAAATACCAGCCTCCGTTGCTTTGTATTTCATATTGATACACAGTGCTTCATAAAAAAACAGCTTCATATTCCTTATATGTACTGTACTTATGGTTTATGATTATATGCAAGTATATTTTTATTTAGATAGTACCAATTGGTTACGCAGCTTTTAAACAAAACAAAAAATAGATTAACAAAATAATAATACTGGGGAACATGGTACAGCAGATAAAAGTGTTCCCAGTACATACTGTACAGTATATTGGGGGGGAAAGCGTTAATGCCCAAAAGAGGTGGTAAACTGGGAGATTAAAGTGTGTTGGTTTCTAAAACATGGTGGTCAAAAACAATACAAATTATACATATACATATACATATACATATATACATATATACATATATACATATATACACACATATATAGGTCAAAGAGAGGAGGAGGGGTGTTATTTTATATTGCAGACACCTTACAATTTACACTGTTACATTGCCCACCAAGTCCACCCTCTTTTGAAACTCTAGTTGGCAAAATCTGCCTCTCCTTTTCTAAGCCCATCTTGCTTGCTGGCATCTACCGCCCCCCTAAAGCCCCTCTACAATCCTTGACTGATATCACCCAATTTCTTGCCTCCATTTCCTCTCTGAATGAGAAGAGTGAGCTGATAGTTCTAGGGGATTTCAACTTCAATTGGCTTGACCCTAAAAACCACAAAATCCAGATACAACTCAAGTCACTTAACCTATCGCAACTCATTTCCCAACCCACACGAATAAATCTGAAGTCGCATAACCATTCCTTGCTAGACTGGATTCTCTCCTCAAACCCCAGCAGAATCCAATCCTCTGGCATCCTTCCTGATATTTTCAGTGACCATGCAATAGGGTATTGTGTAAGGAAAATTAAACCGCCCCATTCAAGCCCTAAAGTTCTCCTCACTAGAACATTTAAAAACTTTAACCCACAACAGTTTCTGGATGACCTTACCAACTGCCCATGGCACAGAATCGATTTAATTCCCGACCCTGACTCTGCGCTCGACTATTTCCAATCCGAGTTCTTAAAACTCTGCGATACCCATGCTCCACTACGCAAAATAAGGGTACGGGGGGCCCACCTTCCATGGGTTACACCTGACCTTATAGCACTCTACCAGTTCAGGGATGCCTTGTGGAAAAGCTACAAAGTAACTGGCACTACCAAGGATCTCAATCACTACAGATGCCTGCGGAACGTGTGCACAAGGCAAACAAGGTATGCAAAAGCACAATATTACTCTGACAATCTCCACCAAAATACATCAAACCCAGCTAACTTCTGGAAGGTTATCAACAATATATTCCAGGCTCCTAACCATCAACAACCAAGTAATATCACTAAGGGGGATATTACTCTGACAAACCCCACTGACATTGCAAATGCATTCAATGATTACTTTGTGGGGTGTGCCACTAACTTATTAGCGAAACGCAGCACAAACCCCAAATCTGAATCTCATCCTGGGAGTACCCCTATAGTCCCACCCCCTCCCAACACTGCCCACAATTTTCAATTTAGCCCAGTATCTGAAGAGGAGATTACACAAGCGCTCCTCAAACTAAAACTAAGCAGCCAATGTGGACCCGACTTACTACAATCTAGGTTCCTACGACTTGGTGCCCCAGCCATTGCCAAACCAATTGCGTCCATAGTCAACTCTATCCTGTCTGCAGGCCATATCCCTAAGACCTGTAAAACTGCCAGAGTTGTCCCAATCTTCAAAAGTGGGGACAAAAACACTGTCTCAAACTACAGGCCAATCTCACTTCTCCCAATTCTATCCAAAGTTATGGAAAAATGTGTCCACTCCCAATTAAGCGATTTCTACACCAAGACAAATTTCCCTAGCCAATTCCAGTCTGGGTTTCGTCCCAAACACTCCACCGTAACTACCCTGCTAAAAGTTTGCAATGAAATCCAGTGCGGAATGGAACGGGGACAACTCACTGGTGCAGTATTCCTAGATTTTGCAAAGGCTTTTGACACAGTTGATCATGTTATCCTGCTTAACAAACTCCAGAGCTCTGGAATAGGGAAACATGCTTTAAACTGGTTTCAGTCATACCTATCAGGAAGATCCCAACATGTGTCCATCTCAGGCTCTAACTCCAACCCCCTGGATATCACCTGTGGTGTCCCGCAAGGCTCTGTTTTGGGGCCCCTACTCTTCTCAGTGTTCATTAATGATCTTCCCACAGCTTGTAAGGAAGCCTCAATACACATGTATGCAGATGACACAATCCTGTTTGCACACAGCCATAGCCTCTCTGACCTTCAACACATACTTCAGTCTGACTTTTTGAGACTCGAAAACTGGATTTCCCAAAACAAACTGTTTTTAAACACTGACAAGACTGTAACAATGGTATTTGGGACCAAGACTAAATTCTTAAAGCTTCCAGTGACTGAGCTCCTGATTAGAACCAACGCTAAAACCACCCTAACACCTGTCACTAGTTTTAAATACCTGGGCTTATGGTTTGACTCCCACTTAACATTCGGGATGCACATTGATACCCTGACAACCAAGACCTATGCCAAACTAGGGGTACTTTACATGAACAAATCCTCCCTAAGTCTCCTGGTCAGAAAGCGTATTGCACAGCACATGCTAATTCCAATTATTGACTATGGAGACATAGTATATGGCTCGGCTCCTCAAACCCACCTTAGCAAACTTGACACCCTCTACAATTCAATTTGTCGTTTTGTTCTCCAATGCAACTACAACACACATCACTGCGAAATGCTCAAAGAACTAGATTGGTCATCACTAGAGTCTAGGCGCAAAGTTCACCTTTCCTGTCTCACCCTCAAATACTTTCTGGGCAAGCTACCCAGCTACCTGAACAAGCTCCTCACCCCTACCACATGCAGTACCTATCACCTGAGATCAGACTCCAAAAGACTATTCATGGTCCCAAGACTCAACAAAGTATCCGGACGTTCCTCCTTCTCCTTCCGTGCACCCCAAAACTGGAACAACCTACCAGAGACTCTCATATCCACCACCAGCTTAAGTTCTTTCAAATCTAAGGCTGTCTCACACTTTAATCTGGTCTGTAACTGTTTCATACGCTCATAATATATATTTTCTTTAACTGTGCATGCAATGTCTTGTATATAATGTATACCTTGTTCATTTATGTAACTGTATTTGTAACCATGTATTATTTTGTTTTACTCTGTGCCCAGGACATACTTGAAAACGAGAGGTAACTCTCAATGTATTACTTCCTGGTAAAATATTTTATAAATAAATAAAATAAATAAAAATATTATACACACATATATATATATTAATATATATACACACACATATATATATATATATTCACACACACATATATATATATATATATATATATATATATATATATATATATACACACATATA
Source organism: Ascaphus truei (assembly GCF_040206685.1). NCBI lineage: Eukaryota > Metazoa > Chordata > Amphibia > Anura > Ascaphidae > Ascaphus > Ascaphus truei. The sequence continues at coordinate 384,663,335 of NC_134486.1, read as the reverse complement.
TATATATACACACATATATATATACACACATATATATATATACACACATATATATATATACACACATATATATATATATATATATATATATATATATATATATATATACACACAATAATACTGAGTTGAGTAATGGTGAGTAAAAAAAGTGACAAAAACCCTCCACAGGAAAGCAAATATGCAAATACAACTGTATGCTCATCTGCATGTCTTAGGCAGGTCTGCAACCCCGCCTTTCCCCATTATCACCCAGCATACAGCACTTCCACTGCAGCAAGGGATTCTGGGAAATGACATGCAAATGAGCACACAATGTCACTTTTTGCCTCAAAAACCATTTTTAACATGGTTCCCTATAGGCTTAAGCTTGCTGCATGGTCACAGCTTTGAGCACAGCCAGGGTTAAGGTGCATACCCAGAAAACCACCCACAGACAGCTGTTTCGACCTTGATGGGTTTCATCAGTGTGGGGTTGATTTTAACTGGATATATTATGGTATATATATATAATATATATATATATATATATATATATATATATATATATATATGTATTAATTTTTATTTAAATGTGGAGAGTCAAAGGAGGTTACTCATGAAACTGCAATAGTGCCGATCGGGGACTTTTGCACAGGAACGCAGATTAAAGTCAAAGGTAGTTTCCATGCAATAGTGCCCTGATTTGCACTACAGTAATTCAATTATTAACTCCCAAAGTACCTATTTGTAATCTATAACGATCCACTGACTGACAATTATGCCTGCACACTTCTTACCAGCTAAGGCTTCTTTAACATCTCGGAGAACAGAAACCCCCCCAAAAAACTGTATGTGTATATGGAAGCTTAAAATGATTATACAGTGCGGGGGGGTCTTCTGGGGTTGGATAAAATATGTCCATGCAATAAGCCCTTAAAAAGAAAGAAAACATCTACACAACATTATTGTAATTGGTTTCCTTAGAACAACTCAACCACGTTTAACACCTTCAATGTTAAACCAGACTGCAGTAAAACATGGACCCCCCCCCCCCCCCGTGCTACATTCTCAGTGATTTCATGCTTGTCAGATACTGTACCTACTGTATGCGGATCTGTTTGCCTAATCAAGGCACCGTAATTACTTTGCAAGAAAAAACTCATTCAGCTATGGATTTCAGGATTGACAAAAAGAGATGAGATAAAGAATGTAAAAACACGCCAAAGTATTTGCCTACTCTGCAAACATTAGAAGCCTGAAAACATATTTCCAAAAAACTTCTGTGCGTGTATTTCAAATGTATTTCTTAGAGATGCCAGTTACAAACATTAAAGCTTTCAAACATGCCTCTTCCATTAGTTAACTTTGCTCCGACGACGCACCGCCCCCTTCAAGATAAGTTTTATAGGTATATTTTACTGGCAATGATAAAAGAGATTCCTTGTGCAGTCATATCACGGACAGCTATCTCTTCGGAGTGAGTGCTTTCTGATGCCTACAAATCTGGCGTAGTGCCACATTTCTCTCAATCTCATGTTGCCTGCACATATTGAAAAAAAAAAAAAAAGAAGCATACTGTATTTTCTTTGTAAATTCTATGAAGATGAGCCTGTGAGTGAAATTGATGGCTGCCCCACTCATGGCATACCAAGGTCTGCATGGACTGACGCAGATACATTGTTAATATGAAATACCTGACAGATGTACACGATCCTTTTATCACTAGGAAGTGATTATTCCACAGCAACCTAACAAACATACTGTAGGTGTTAAGGTGCGAGCAGTATAATGTTACAAGTTCTGTAATAACTATGCAAACGATTATGGGATTTGCAATAGATAACACTGCAATGGTATGCTTCCTTTCTCAGGAAGACCCTCCCCATCATGCAAGCTGCCCCATCTCCTCAGCATTTTTGTATCTTTTAGGGTAAAGACGTTCTCAGTGGCTTACATCCATTTAACATAAACTTCTTAAACATTCATCATAATCGCATAGAAGGATGTAACAAATGAGAAAAGGATGATTAATCCACGTCATTGTTGCCGCTGTGACTCTTTGTACATACTCTAGATATGACACAACATTTTCAGTCCCCAGAAACCATTGTCATGTGGCATCCATTGTTCAGAGTGTGGATATATGCACCTGGATTTGCTCTTTAAAGGAACAATTCATGGCGTTTTCATTTTATAACACAGCATTGAAGCAGGGGGTCCCCGGAGCTGAACCCCATCCATTTCAGCTCCGGGGACCCCCTGCTTCAGGAGATACTTAACTCCATATGGGGTGCCGGTAACCACTCCGGCTGAGCTAGCTGGGGTTAAAAGTTGAAAGCTGCCGCATCACATGGCACTATAGGAAGCTGAAAATGATGACATCACAGTCTCTTATTGGCCGCAGGGGGTTGAACCTTTGAAACACCGCTATAACGGGAATCCTGCTAGTCGAGCGGAAGAGCTACCGGCACCCTGTTTGGAGGTATCTCCAGAAGCAAGGGGTCCTCGGAGCTGAAATGAATGGGGTTCAGCTGCAAAGTCCCCCTATTTCAATCCAATGTGAAATAAAAAGTTAATTAAAAAACAACTTGGATTCAACAAGTTTTTCAAAAGAAAAAAAAACTGGCGCAATAATGAGGAAAACAGCTGTCTTATAGTTGGAATAAAAAACAAACATTTTAAATAAGAATGAAAGATGAAAGTAAATCTTAAATAGCTACTGGTACACAATGCTGAAAAGGGCAGCTTTAGCTTGGGACTTACCACAGGTGTAGATGACATTGAGGTGCTTGCGGACTCCAGGATAGCACGGATCTCCAAATTCATAGGTGCTGGCATATACACTACAGCTTCTCCTTCCTTGGCACCGTTTTGTCATCAATGGAAGGGCTGAAGCTGAGTGGCACTCTAATAACAAGGAGGAAATACACTATGCTAAATATGTGCATTAAGTTAGAAAATCAGTAAAAGATCATTGTAACACCTTCTATGGTTTATAACCTCTCGTCCTCTTTTTTTTACGAATAAGTGCTACTCCATACTTGCTACATGCTTCCATGCAAAAAGCCCCTTAATTACAGCCTATTCAAGTGGGAAATATTTATGATGGTGTGCTGGCCTTGTGAAGTAGCACGCCTTAGTAAATAATAATCCAATATTTTCCTAGCTTCCATTTGTTTAAAAGAAAAAGAACGATAGCAGCAGTCCAGACAAACTTTGTGGATCAACATGAAATGTGTTTACAGTTTTTCCAGAATCAAGCTTTGGAAGGGGACTGCTTTTCCATTGTTTTTACCCAGAGTCAATTTACACATAATCTATTCGGATTAGCCATAGAAGGGAAGGAGAAACTTTTGCACAATATTGCAATGGGAAGTATCCTTGTTTGTCTCTAAATCAATTCTGATTGGTTTTTTTTTTTCTAGCATCAGTTAAATCAGCCAAGTCTGTCAGTAACTTGTGCACCTGAGTCAATAATCCGAAATGTAACCTTCTAAAATCTGACAAACTCCAGATACAGATAAAAAACCATTCTTGGACCTCATCAAAAACAAAGGGCTTGATACATAAAGACCCAGGATCTCTTATTCAGAAGGTTTGTTGTCTCTTGTCTACACATCATTTTCATATTCTTTTAGTAAAACTAGCACAGCCTGTATAAGAATCTATGGTTCCTCATGGATTGAGGGAGATAGATAGGGCTAGAGAGGGTGAGATCTTGGAAATATGCTAACTTGGATATGCGAAGTGTATTCAAATTATTGAAACATATTTCCCAGATCACTCAGGTATATTCCTTTTTGTACTCATGTTTCTCGCCAAACGTTGTTTAATAAAGTAGAAATATATGACAGACAGCACAAGCTATATAAAAAAGCTGATGCCAAAAAATAGTGAAGGTGATAGGGAATCCCTGTCAATTCTCAAATAAATATAGCATACATCAAAATCTACACCAAACTCTTATAGAATACACGTATATCAAGATGCTTTGAACCAAGGAATGGTATGTTTACTGATAAGTGAAACTGCATATACAGACAAATCCCCAGACAGCATACAGAATGTCAGGGAAAATTAGAAGCATGGATCAATGATGTGTCAGCACTACAGTGCTAAAGGTATTAAAAGTATCAAAAATACTGTGGAAGGCACATCCATCCCCAATATAGGGGAAAAACAGGGCAATATATCAATGTATGAGAATACAGAGTCCCTGTTTGGATATGCACTCCACCTTATAAGTGTAAATTATACATACTGGAAAGAGGTGGTGTATACCACCTCCACTGATTTTAAATAATGCATTGAGCTGCAGTTGCGAGTTTTAGTTTTAATCTACTTTTTTGTTTTCCTTTTGTTCAATAATAAATAAAATATTACTTCAAATCAGTGGATGTGGTATACACCACCTCTTTCCAGTATGCATAATTTACACATATAAGGTGGAGTGCATATCCAAACAGGCACTCTGTTTTCTCATAGTTTCCTAAGTACTATTATCCCTGAGTGCACCCCCAGTATTCAGCTGATGCAGAATCCAATCCCCTGTATATATCAATATATCAATGTAAGGAAGGGAAAGACTGAAGGCAATAAATAAAGCCTCAAAATCTATGCAAAAGTCAGAGTAAGGGCGGAAATACCGATGTTTCAGGGTACTGACCCTTTCTTCTGGCTCATTCTGACGCCTACAAAACACAGTACAGGCATACCCCGGTTTAAGTACACTCACTTTAAGTACACTCGCGAGTAAGTACATCTCGCTCGATAGGCAAACGGCAGCTCACGCATGCGCCAGTCAGCACGTCCTGAACAGCAATATCGGCTCCCTACCTGCACCGAAACTGTGCGCAAGCGGGGAGACTATAGAGCCTGATACAAATGCGTTATTTACATCAGTTATGCACGTATATGACGATTGCAGTACAGTACATGCATCGATAAGTGGAAAAAAGGTAGTGCTTCACTTTAAGTACATTTTCGCTTTACATACATGCTCCGGTCCCATTGCGTACGTTAATGTGGGGTATGCCTGTACCTCCCTTAATAAGATGAAATGTCCCCCCGAGCTTCTGGAAGCCAAACATACAGCGATCCACGGAGTGCTGCTCTCTCGATTTCACGTTTCTTCATCTAGACTGCATGAAAGCATTGGAAGCTCCAGAGGACATTTAATCTTATCATCTGGGGTAAAGTATATGGATAGAATGCTGTTATTTTAAGACAAGTACTGCGGATATCGGCTTTTTACATTGACATGGTTATTGTAAGCCTCCTAATTTTATTTGCATTTCTGTTTTTATAGAAATAATGCATTAAAAAAAAAGGGAGATGTCTGGACTTCAGCATGATGACACAAAAAAAAGAGAATCCACATGAAATATATTTACAAAAAAGTTTGCATCTCTCTATAAAAAAAAAGGATATTACACAAAATAAAACACTACAGACACAAAGGAATCTTGGTAAGCAGTCAAAAGTCTTCATTTCAGTTTCTATACAAGACTCCTCTGACACTGAATGTTTTTCCCAATATCCGAGCAGCTTTCTACTTTTTATCTACAAATTAAAATGGCATTCCAGTTCTGACCTCACACACAGTAAGGGAATGTATATTTAGACAGAATACTTGACAGATTCTGTAGGCTTAAGACTGAATAATTGCCTGAAGAATTCTATAGGTTTAACCTTTAATCTTGTGCTTAGCTGTACACCGGCGACCCATAACTGAGACTCGTCGGAAGCTAGCTTTAAGAAGCCTGTCACCTGCTAACTCTGTTGCCAGAAGCCCAGAAGCACACTACCGAATGGGGCAGTTATATAACAAACTACTTTTTTTAACTAATTCATTGCTATCTGCAGTTAGGTTGCAAGACATGTACTGCTGTCATTAGATATCTGAATTACTGGTATCCAAAGCTCGATTCTTTAGGCTTGGTGGAAACAGAGCATCAACACATCAGGCTTTGGCATGACATAATTACATGTTGACAAGTAAATGGCACCTACTGTATACCTAAGGCTGACAAAATAATTTAAGTTAACAAACACTGTGTGTTTCCTGAAACCACTGCCTAGAACTGGATTTTGGATGCAGAGTTTGGGTAGAGGAGGGTGCCACATTAGACGCTGGTTGAATCTAGAGTCCAAAAGTTGCTATGCAATATTTATAGGGAACTCATGGAAACCAAGTTCAGCACCTTTTTTTAGGAATCAAATAGTAACCCCAAATAATCATGAAATAATGAGGAATTGGACTTCAATCTTTAAAGCTGAATTATTAATCGTCGTTTATATTGATTATTTTTTTCTCTCAATATTACTTAATCTTCTACCCTACAAAAATGATATAATCCCCTTTTTGGTTAGTTAAACTTTTAATGTGTTCATGGTGATCAAATGCTTTGGAGAGTTTTTATGCTCTTTTCCTGACCTCCTTCATGCATGGCAGAGCAAGAAGATACTGAATGTGAGACAGAGCCTGGTAATTTATTGGCTTAACTGCCCAATAAATAATACAATATCGCATCTTCACTATACTTAACCTTTTTACAAAAATCATAAATGTCAATGTTTTATTGCTTTTAAAACAGTGGGGATTTGGGATCACTCTCCCTTTAGATCCGAGATCTAATGATGGCTTTGCTGGATATGGGCGATATGATGGTGGTATGGACTTTTGCAGAGCTTATACTACGTATGAGGAAACATATTGTTTCTATTTTTCATGCATGCAAATAATGTGATCTTGATAATTTCAGTGCTGGATGGGGTTGCGGCACCAGAGTACCGAAGCCCCTCATGCAAGTCCTGACCATGTGATCACTCCTCAGCCATCACATGGTCACGGCATCCCCACCATGGCTGCGTTCCCCAATTTCTCCCCCATGAAAAGGATTTTTTTTTAAATTGATGACGTTCGCAGACCGTCACAATGATCATCAGTGTGCCGGACCTCATGAAGGTCATAAGGGCACCCAACCAGTTACCTGGTGTGCATTGTTACGTTGTACTTTGGATACTTTAACTTCTGTATGGTACACCTTGTAGGACAGGGGTGGGAAACTCCAGTCCGCAAGGGCTACCAGCAGGTCAGGTTTTCAGGATATCCCTGCTTCAGCACAGGTGGCTCAATCAGTTGAAGACGGAGCCACTGACTGAGCCACCTGTGCTGGAGCAGGGATATCCTGAAAACCTGTTGGTGGCCATTGAGGACTGGAGTTGCCCACCCCTGTTGTAGGATATACAAGCAAGTTACAGCAACGTATACTATATATATTCGTGGAGAGCCTGATGTCGTGAGTTCCTGCGGGCGGTGATTCACGAGGGCCATATCGGATGCGGTGGAGTCACAGAGCAGTGTAGCAGAGAAGCGGCGTTTCCTGATCCTTTGGAGCATGAGTATTATCTCATAACATGTTTTTTAATCTTTTATGTTTGTGAGTTCATTTTATGAGCCTTTTTTGGGAATTAAATTCATTTTTGCACAGTAATGCACTAGGATTGGGCGCTTTTTTTCTTCTATTTTCTATGCAGGTGGAGAGGGAGGTCGTTGTGCCCTTTAAAGAAGCTGCCCTTATCCTGATAGTGCCCTTTTTTTCCTATATTGGACTTATTTTGGACTCCAAAGGATTAATTATATAGTTTGTATATGAGGGTCCACAGCACACCTTTGTGTAATCATTTATGCACATTTTATTAGTTTTCATTGATTTTTCAGTAAGAGATTATGTATTGATTTATAGGCTTTTATTTGATTTTATTTTGTATTTTCTCTATTTTTTGCTGTCATACCACACAGTCCTCGCGCAGTCCTCAATTGTATATGTATGTATGTATGTATATATATATACATACATACATACACACACACACACACACACACACACACACACACACACACACACACACACACATATGCCTTTTTATGGGAATTACTAATGATAGAAGTATTATTTTCAGGTAATTTTCCCATTTGGTTCAGAATGAAAAAATCAAAACATCCATACAAAGCACACACATTTTTATAAATGTACCAGGGAACATCAGAGTCTTGAGAAAAGCCTTTCTACACAAGGATCCCCAGAGGTTAGAATGTTAGAATGTCAAAGCATGTTATCTGACATTAATGATGGCATTGAGGCATGAGGAACACATGGGATTTTGGTTCACCACCAGCAGCTATTCTAATTGCAATTTGATCTCTCTTTTTTTTTATGCTCATCTTGGTTTTGTTGTGATGATTGCAGTTCCCTTAAGTCAGCCCTGGCAAATTCCTTATGGTTCATATATATTAATAACCCATCTGTTATTATAATATAGCATATGTAACCCTCCGTGCCAGGCTTCAAGGGAGATTACATTGTGTGATATATATAATAACACTCTAAATTGCATTATGTTTGGAGATATGTGAAAGAAGATGGTGTCCTCTGGCGCGTAGTCAGTACATCATATAGATATGTGGAAGACAGAAAAAAATATGTGACCTCCAAAACAGCTGAGACCTCGCAGGCTTATACGCTTTGGCCAAAGGGTTAACTAAATGACCCTTTTTCAAGAGATATATAGGTATTTCACTGTGTATTTTTGTCACATTAGATGTTGCTCTGGACTTCTTTGTTTCTTGTTTTATACAATTAGCCACGCCCAGCAGCACTCCTTTTGACACTTATATACATATATGTATTTTGTGGTAATTTTGGGGGGGTTCTGAGAGCTTGCTGGGTATATGTGTGTTTGTTACAGTTATGTATCAATGCGTTGTGTACATTTATTGTGCTAAACTGGAAGTGGGGCTGAAGGAGCTTGGCATGTTTTGAGGTTGATGGAGTTCCTAAACTTGGGGGCAGTGAATCAGCAGTAGAGACAAAAAGGATGAGCAGAGAGTGTGGGACTCATGGACTTTGGACTGTTTGTGAGGTTTATCCCTGCTGTATACTGTATTCAGTATTTGAAAGTCACAAACAAACAGTGCAATATAAAAGAGTGAGCATGTGATGGTAAACAATACAAACACCACTAGACACTATTGAAAAACTTCCCTTTAGGAAAAGAGTGTCTGCTGCTGTATCGGATAGGTAGATGTCAGTACAACACCAACGAGATAAACAAAAAGAAAGCGCAGGACCCTCATAGTGTAGTATTTAAAATAAGTGTATTCATAAAAAAGGTGAGATATACCTATACAAGAAAATAAATTCAAATAGGCATGTAGGTATAAAAACCACTGTGAAGGAGACGCTCCCACATCTGCTGCACGGAGTCCCCTGGAGCTGGATGGTCGTCTTCTCCGAAAGGCTCCGGTGTAGAGGGAGAGGGGGATTGGCCCGGTATTAAAGGGGTTGCACCCCATATGGCCACCCCCTGACCTCACCAGGGAGGCAAGGGGTTAACTGGATTGCGGTACAGGAATGTGGTTTTTACCTTGCTGCAACATGAAAATGTGTGTTCCCCTGTTCCAATGTATTATCATCATGTAAGTGTCTGCACCACATAAACACTGGGATCCATCTGGGAGAACAAGGGTTAATAGTTAGAAAGTGATTATAGCCCTTTGTTTAATGTTCCCGCCTTTTCAGGCTCCATAGGCCACCACTGCAGCTCCATTCATTTCAATGGCGAATCCAGCGGTTTTGGACCTGTTTCCCTCGAAGACCAGCAGGTGGCGTCCGAGAGGAGGAGCGGCGGTTTCCCATTGTAAGTCAATGGACCCATTGACTTCAATGAGGATTCCTCGACGTCGACCTCCAGGAACGAGTTGGCAGCCGTCCAAACCGCAGACCGCAAAAGCGGACACAATGTCTATTAAAAGAGCCTTTTCACTATCAGTCAAGGTCAACGACAATTGGCGTGGGAACCCTAGGTTCTAGTGTACCGGGGAATAAAATTATTTTTGCCCCTAGCTCCTAGGCCTCCCCACACACGACCACCACAGGGTCCGAGAATCCAGGACCCCCATAAAGGGTCGCGCTCCAAGAAGGTCATTGACTTCAATGGCGGAGCAAAAAGCAGCGCGAGAAAACGACCAAGTCCGAAATCCTGAAATGTGTAAGCCCATATCTCCGGTTCTGGAAGGACCAGAGGGCCAGAGTTTGGGGTGCATGCAGTCACTGTTCCAGTCCATTTCCGACCCTCTCCGACCAACCAGACGGAGTATGGGCAACTGTAAAGGTCCGTGACTTTTCCCATAGACATCAATGGCGGCGGTTCCCCATTGAAAGGCTATGGCGGAGAGTCCCATAGACGCCAATGGCGGAATTTCCCCATTGTAAGTCTATGTCGGCAGAACCCATAGGCGCCAATGGCGGAGTTTCCCCATTGAAAGTCTATGGCGACGGAGCCCGTTGATTTCAATGGGAAATGAGTGAAAAAACGAGATTTATTTTAAAGCGGAGAGTTTTGTAGGAAAGAAATAAAAAGTTTAACTTGTATTTGCGTATCTCCGATATGGAAGGTCGCAGCGGGCTGAAACTTGGCCACAATGGAGAGTCACTTCCGGCAAGAAGGACTGGGCCGTTTCGACCCACTGGGCCCAACAGAACCGGTTATTTTAATATGTCTTTATATTAAAACCTGTACTGTATTTCAAAGCTGGGAGAAAAGCCTGTGAAGATTCCTGCCCACTGAGGAATGCAAATGGTCAGGGGGGCGACCTAATATCTAAGAACAGACACCCTGATCAAAGGCTCAGCCTCTCTAACTGTTTACATTAGGGCTGAGAAGTGCAGGGCTTGAGTGGTTTGTAGGTGCTATAACTCACACCTACAAACAAAGAATATCCTGACCAGATACCCCATCTGGTAGACTGCCCGGTGCCCCTGACTTGGGTGTGTTGCTACAGAAATGAGACCCCCAGGGTCCCAGTACGCATGTGCCATCTAGCTGGGGGGCATGGGTTAACAATGCTCCCACTTTAGAGATTGGGTGCAGATAATTGTTCTCCAATAGCCTGCACTCAATTGTAAGAATAGGGTTGAAAAGATATATAAACTGATGTCAACCCTACAGTCTTTGTCTTCTTTGATACCAACAATTGATGCCTGATTGCTGTGGAATTGCTAATCAAGATTCCTGATAACTTCTGCATTCCCCCATCCCCTAAGTAAGTGTACCTCTTGTCTGTTATTTGTATCATCTGCTGTGTTCACCTATCTAAGGAATAAATATACTTTATTATATCTAAAGCCGTGTTCAGTTCAACCCAGTTATTTGGTGTATATTATAACCTGTCATAAGTTACCGTGACATCCGGTCCCACCTCAGGAGTGTCACTGGTATTCGCCTCCACACCTCCGTTCTTCCAGGGTGACCAAGTCCAGAGAGGGTTCACCTGTCGTAGAACAGTCCGCCCTGTGGGTCTTTAGATCACCTCACTAGCAGCACATACTCGCATACGTCTGCCTTCCCTGAAGAAGTGACCTGGTGTCATGAAACGCGTTGGAGTTTTTTTGGGGGGGTACTGTGATACATATCACTGGGTGCTAAGTTCAGCTCTTCCTGGACTACTAAACCATAGCATAAGGGCTCATCTTTGGTATGTTGTCTCTAACCACTGAGACTGAGACACCAAGATCCCTGTTGTTTGCTCTCTTGCGGCTGGGGCTGTGATCAGCTGGGGGCTGTGATGTGTCGGGTATCGCTCCGTGATTCAGCCAACCAGCGAGAGGGATTCCCCTCCCCTAAGCGGAGAACTGCCCTGAAGCGGCGAGTACGTGCTGCTAGTGAGGCGATCTATGGACCCAAAGGGCGGACTGTTCTACGGCAGGCGAACCCTCTCTGGACTTGGTCACCCTGGAAGAACGGAGGTGTTGAGGCGCATACCAGTGGCATACTCCTGAGGTGGGATCGGAGCCTTTCGGAGAGGACGACCATCCAGCTCCATGGGACTCCGTGCAGCAGATGTGGGAGCGTCTCCTTCGCAGTGGTTTTTATACCTGCATGCCTATTTGAATTGATTTTCTTGTACGTGCATATCTCACCTTTTTTATGAGTACACTTTATTTTAAATACTACACTATGAGGGTCTTGCGCTTCCTTTTCTTTTTGTTTATCCCGGCTGTGTTGTATTGTTTGAATCGTATCTCAACTTGTTGCACCTGGATTTTACTGGAAGATATTATCACTTATGATTTCATACCTAGTCCCTGTCTTATGTGGTTGGTGCGCACAGATGTGAATATTGCTAAGTAGCCGAGTGACTCAAGGTGCACCCAACATATGGCATCTGCTTTGGCTGGGACAGAAGTTCCTCGGAGTGCACCAGTTTGCAGCATGGTGAACATTTCTGTGTTTATATGTTTTTCTTTTATTACTCTTTGAACGATACGGCTGGAATTTGTCTTACACATGAAATAATGTGTTCGTTATTTATGTCTCTGCAGGGATATTGTTGTGGGTAAATTCAAGGGAGCTGAATGAAAGCACATTTTGTAGGGCTAAAAAGAATCTCCAGAGAATGATTATGAAATGATTAGGAAAGAGGCTGGAATACCGACCTTTTTTCCCTGCACAAAGCTACTACGTGCAAGGTTCCGATATAAACAAAAGGAAAAGAATTTGTACTAAAAGAAGAAAAATAAATGCAAAGGGTAAAACAAACAAAAACTTGGAAGTCTAATATAACTGATCCACTCGCACGGCGAGAAGTTACGGAGCCCAGCGCTTGTACAACATATTGCTCCATGCAGTGTTTCGAAGGTCACAAGGAGCTTCTACTGGGGCTAGGGGGATATATTCCTGTGGCACTTCGGCGTCCCTGTTTTATTACAGGGCACACACTACTCGTGGATCCACCCGTGGCCACCCTAGTCACGTGGCTAGCGGTATAATATATATATTTTGGGGCTCTCATTTTTTTTAGCCCTTTGAATGTAACCAAAGCACCTATACAGTATGTAACGAGGACTCTCTTACATTTATAGATTATACATTTTTATGCGCATAAAACTCCCTGTCTATTGGTCAGGGTGAGTGATCCTATCACTACAAGTGTGTCATTACATTAGCCGATATACTAAATAATTTTAAGTACAGGAGCTCATTTATTCATAGTGGTGCCTATCTCAACCACCATTATTGTATTAATAACAGTATTGGAGCCACAGATTGTATAACAACTAGTTTTCAGTGATCCTCTTAAGCTACTGTATCAATCATATTATTAATTAGCAAATTAGACACGGCCTCCCCTCTCATCACCAGGGTCACCGTGTAGTAGCTAATCTGCCCGGGTTATGTGTCACCGCCCATGTGCAGTCAGTGTTTTCATTGATCTGGTAATTAGATCACTGTTTACACACACTGGGTCTTTTCTAAATACTGTGATCGCAACTACACTACTAAGTTACTTTGTTGCGGTCTTCCTTGTTGCAACCTGAGTTACCATACACCAGTTACTACTCTTACAATCTTGTCGGCACCTGTGGTATGTGCATGTATCTGGCATAAGACTACTGCTCACATGTACTAGTGATCAGTTCTAACTACAGTATATTGTTCTCAGTTTAGATGCATGTGGCAGCCCTGATTGGCTCTTGATAAACAGGACTAGCTTTCAGAGGATTATTCACTCGCAATAAACACCACCAGAATTCACTCACCCAGAGCCGTGTGTACAGTATTAACAGACACACTACCAATGTTTGCGTGTCAGTTCTGTGTCCATGGGCTTCTTTCATAGTGTATTGATACTTTCAGTAGCCTACCTGGCATTCAGCCAACAACATTAGTTTTCAAGGGACCGTTATCCTACCATCACTGTCAGTCTCAGGCTACCTTCACTTGGTGATTAACATCTCCCCCCATCTCATACACACACCCAGGGCCGCCAACAGGGGGGGACAAACGGTTCTGGCGTCCCGGGCCCCGTGAGTCAGGGGGGCCCTGCTTGGCCGAGTGTCAGTTCATTAAGTTTTTTTTTAAAAATTGAAAAAAAAATGGCGGCGATTCCTGTGGTCCCGGCGCGCATGCCCAGGGCAAGAAGGGTGTCCTACCCACTGCCTGTGGGCCCGCTGCCCGTTCCCCCCAGCATCCCAGTCCAGCAACCCAGCCCCCCCCTGCTCCCCACGTGGGACGGAGGGGGAAGCTCCAAAACAAGACAGTGAGACAGTCACCTATCTTTTGTTGAAAATTTAAAAATAAACAGGTTGCATTGTAATGTTTTTTTCTGTATCACAATAAGAAAACAGTTAAGTAAAAGTTGCGCGCTAAAAAATATTTTTTCGTGGTAGGTGCGCTATGGGTCCGGGGGGGGGGAGGGTGCACTATGGGGGGGGGCCCTGCTCCTTTCATTTGTCCTGGGCCCCATGATTTCTGTTGGCGGCCCTGCACACACCCTCATTTCCTGAGGGGTGTATTTAGGGGTAGTGGTATTAATTATTACCATATACCTTTCCAGTACAAATCCGGAGTTTCCACTGTGTTATTCCACCTGGGGTCTCCTGTGCGTCATTGTATGTTATTTTAATGCCCTTTATTTTATTACCTATGTTTCAATAAAGATATTCTTTTAATTTTACCACCAATCATCCAGAGGGATGTCAGAGTGCTACATATTGGGTTTCTGTTTCTCGTTTAGTTAAGTCTACTATAACATAAATAAAAAGTGCATCGGGGTTCAATGAGCATGTGAAGGACCAAAGAACCCAGATGAGGGCTATAGTGCCTGTTGAAAGATTTGGCTCAAATACAGAAAAAGTATCAGTGCCCAGAATAAAGCATTTGATCTCATAGGAACATCACAGACCAAGCACACCTTCCTGGACTTATAATAAATGCATCTTGGTCAATGTCATAAAATAGAAAAGAAGCATGAAAAAAAGTGTTCCAGGCATCCAGGTGCTCCTCAGTAATCCCTCAGAACCTACAGCAGACTGCCTTGCAAATGGGGTACAGAATACATGACATGTGGAAGAGGCGTCTGAGTTTGCCAGGGGCATTCTTTGATAGTAGTGAGGTGGTGCACCGATTGGTGGAGGTTGTGGTAAGGAGTGTGGCTAATTGTCTTAAAAGGCATGTCAGTTAGGAGAGAAAATCCATTAGGTGGGAGCAACGTACAGTATGATGTATTTTGCCACCAACTTGGGGCCTCATGTGAGCTGCGAGTATGTCCACTGCAGAGGATAAACTCTCACAGGGAGTCGGTATTAGGATGATACTAAATACATTAAGTAATCATTCAAGAAGTGATTATCTATTGAAGCAAACGTTTGCCTGATATGACTTTTAAATGTACCAGCTGCAAAAAAATCTGATTATAGCAAATGTCTTCCGAGATTTTATAATCAACAGATACTCATTAGTAAGGCATTATTCTAACCTTCTTTCTGTCTTCCCTGAAAAAGGTAAAGATAGTAAACAACTTACAGAGGAGCAACAATAATGTGAACTCTTGTGTGAGAAGTCTGCTATGAGATGATTTCTCCTGCGGTCACGTGGAATATAAAACCATACAATCAGAAAGGTTCTGGTAGTCTTAGTGGATGACCATATAGGGACTTAAAGCATATAAGAATTACCCTCTAAGAATTCCACTTAGAATCGACATAATATAAGCTCCCATAAATAAGAGAGGAATAGTACATTAGTATATTCTACAACTTCCCAGCACACATTAATATATTTCTGTGGCTACTGTACTTAATTATCAGCTATTATTTATTCAGCAATATTGGGTATTTAAGTATGTATTACGATATGTGGTACGCCACAGTGTGATATAGGAGTATGTATATATACTTTTTAACTATTTGGTATGTTTTTGTATAATTTTAAATGGTGCTAGAAAATAAAGATATTTTAATATTATATACACCTTTCATCTCTACTACAGAAAGCAGTGTTATTTCTTCGATTTGAGAGGGGTGGGGGTTCAGTGTTACTTGAAGAAGAAAACTGTGGGGTTTTGAAAGCTATGTACACTTTAATTTTATGTATGAAGAGTCATCATGTTGGTCCCTTAAAAGGTGACATGCACAGCCTACAACAAACCAACATTCTCCAGGACCAAAACGATTACTAGATACTTTAACTACGTAGGTGCCTATTAAAATTTAAACACCATTGAACTCCAACTGAGAAAAAGAAAGAAAAAACAAGGAATGCAACTCAATAATCATTTATAGAAGACAGATGTGGACAAATGAAAATATAATTTGTCTCAATAATATTACATGGGATAGAGGGAATTGAGAAGAAATCGTTTTGGTTACTTATGTTGATCTTACCTATTGAAGGCATGCCAAGGTTTTGGTATGGACACTCCAGACTGCCCCCCTGTGATCTTCCAAAGATAGCTGAATAAATGGCTATCACTGTGTTTCTCTTACAGGTCAACCTCAACCTGTCATCTTCACAGGCGACCTTACTCTTGTATTCATCTGAAACAAAAAAATGATGCTTGTGGTCAATCAATGCCTTCTAACTTATACAGAGCTATGAAAATGACAGCAAAACCAATCAATATTGTTGGAGCCTCACAGGCACCACACTTTAAGGAATCATTTGCTTCCTCTGACTTTCATGGAGTCAACCACCCACACATGGAGATTGCGGATAAACATCCCATTTGTCCTTAGATATCAAGCACTGAGTTTAAGATACAGTATTCTATTTGTTCTGTTCTTAATGCAACAACCTCTACATTACAAATGAGTAAGACAGCGATCAAGATCATGTTCAAACTGTAATGACATTTCCATAAAACCTTTTATTTGCACAAGGCATCAGCCAACTAATATAGAGCTATGGTAACTGCAAGGCCAGTGACTCAGATTTTATTCAACAGGAGGGATAGCATCAAAAGACTGTTCATGGTCCCATGGTTCAGCAAAGTGTCCGGACGCCCCTCCTTTACTTACCGTGCACCCCACAACTGGAACAATCTCTCCTGGAGACTCTCACCAATGCTGCCACCAGTCTAAGTTCTTTCAAAACTAAAGCTGTCTCACATTTTAACCTGGTCTGTTACTGTTACATACGCCTATAACATGTATTATCTCTAATTGTGCATGTAATGTCTTGTATATAATGTATAAACCTGCTCACTTAATGTAACTAAATATTTGTAACCATGTATTTGTCATCATAACTCTGTGCCCAGGACATACTTGAAAACGAGACTTCAATGTATTACTTCCTGGTAAAACATTTTATAAATAAATAAGTCCTTCTCACTGTCTTAGACCTTAATTGAACGCCAAACTATTTTTAAACCATATATTTTGTCATTGTAGACAAACATCACATCACAGTCATTCTAGCTCTCAAGTCACTCACAGACTCCTATATTGTTGTCAATACTTTCATACAGTACCTATTAATACAAGGTCTCTGAATTATGACCAAAAGGAGTTTCTAGGAGAAGAGGCAGTGCCTTGGAACAGGAATTTATTCCTGACCATCTCGATGGAGATTAGTATATTCAGATTTGTTGTGACTTTAGGGTATGTAGTATCAGCATTGAAGCAGCGCAACTTAATTGCCAGCGTAAGTAAAGTTTCAGACTAAGGCTGCGAATATGTAGGAATGTGAACATTCAATGTTAACCTCATTGAGGCAAATAAGTATTGCTACATATTTGATGCAAAGATAATTAAATAGTTCCACTTTGCCAACGAATTTAATTTACAAGAATAGGACAGCACTCATCACCTTGTCTACTTCTGATGTTTCCTGTACAGTTTAAAGATAGATTGTATAGTGTAAGACCCAAAACTTCGCTCCAAAAAGCATAGATTCCACTGAATATATAATACACATTACATTCAATAGGGATTATATAAAGAGGAGACAAGAAATCTGCCGTGATTTCAACTTTGAAGTTACAGTATTTGGTATTAGTTTATATGCATTTCTTAGACATTTCATCATTGCCATATTTAAAAGTGCCTTCACGGTCATTTAAAGCAGCAGAATATGTGTTTTTCTTTTGGTAATAGGTGGAAAGCAGAGGGTCTCGGGAGATGAACCCCATTGATTTCAGCTCCGGGACACCTTGCTTCCTGAGATACTTCCGTAGGGCGTGCTGGAACCTCCTGCTCAGATTTAAATGCCCCAGTCATCCAGGCCAGTAGGAAGCTGCAATGGATGACATCACTGCTTCCTATTGGTCCGTGTGACGCAGGACATTTAAACCGCCATTTTGATAGCCCCACACAGCCCAGCCAGAGCTGATACCAGCACCCTCAACAGAGGTAAGTATCTCTGGAAGCAGGGGGTCCCCAGAGCCGAAATGGATGCGGTTCAGCTCCGGAGACTCCAGGTGTCAATCCTATAATGCAAAAAAAAGAAAAATGTAGAATTGCTGATTTCATATTTTTATTATTTCTCCAGATTTAAAACTACTCTGATGTGAATGAAAAGAAACATAAAAGCAAATCTCAAGATGTTAGAGCAGACCTACTGTATAACTCCACTAATGAGCATGCCAGGCCAACACACCGACTAGAGCACTTATATACATACAGCATGCGTGACTTACAAATGCCGTAAGCAGGGTTGCCACCTTCTATTGAAGACAAACCCGGAGATACATGTTTTTACATTTATCTTCTTTATATATTTATTTCACTTATCGGTGTCTCCCGACATCCTCCCTTCAACATGGCTGCGCAACATCAAATGGCACAGTGTTGTCATGAAAACAAGATCCTCTGTGTCGTCACGACGTTACGTGGCCTCCTGTTGCCATGACAATGTGGCATCACATGACGCCTTGACACCATAAGGCGACCCGTTGTCATGGCAACTTGACGCCGCGTGATGCTGTGATTTCACGTTGCGCCATTTGACGTCTCACAGCCATCTTGACGGGATTTGCAGGGGGGAGATGCCGGGGAGATGCCGAGAGGATGCCAGGAGACGCCAGCGCCACCGCAGATTTACCAGGTAACCCCATAGCCTGGAGATACGTCGCCAGAACCCGCAGTCTCCGGATCAAACCCGGAGTGGTGACAACCCTGGTCGTAATACAGGACACGTCCTCCTAACACAAGAAGGAACTGGCACTCTAGAGGTCTGCATACAAAAAAGAAAACTTTTAATCCACACAGATCGACATTTCGGCCAAACACACTGACCTTTGTCAAGATTTGTTTCTTCTAACCCTGGTCATAAGTCAGTTCCATAACAGCTTGCTAACTAGAGGGTGTCTGATATGATGGGCTTGCCTAGCCAGGGCAAGTAAGGCTAAATCGTTTTTAATTCAGTTTTTACTGTAGCTGGTGCCAGAGACCTGAAAATACACAGAACTGCTTTTAAGTGGGGGA
The DNA here is from genome assembly GCF_040206685.1 of Ascaphus truei. Taxonomy (NCBI): domain Eukaryota; kingdom Metazoa; phylum Chordata; class Amphibia; order Anura; family Ascaphidae; genus Ascaphus; species Ascaphus truei. The sequence continues at coordinate 384,644,085 of NC_134486.1, read as the reverse complement.
GTAGGATTCTGGTAAAAATGCAGCGCTCTAAAGTCAGGGGCAGAGTTCCAGCTGCATGTTACATTAGCAAATGGTGTTGCAAGATCTGGGACATACTGTATGATGGTTAGGGCTGTAGACAAGGGGGACAACAAGGCTCTGCTCAACTGGGCCTTTAGGGACAGGTGTCTAAAACCCATCCATGGCCAAGGGTAACGATGCTCGTCTCAAGACAGGAAGCGACTCGCAGGGCTGAGGTGGGATATTAAATCACTGACCTTAACCATGAGACAGAGTCCTGAAAAAAGTATAGAGTAGTCAGGGTCACTGGAGGCAGCAGAGGCGCAAGGTCTGGGTCACAGGCAGTGGTCAAGGCACAGTACAAACAAACAGGAACAAAATGGACACCATGCTCTGGCAGCTTCCTCGAAGCCAGCAATCAAGATGGCCCCTGAGACTTCAGTGTGTGCGGAAGTGACGAAAGGGTTGCCAAGAAATAAGATGGCCTCCAGAGCTTCAATGTGGGCGTTGCCAGCGCCGTAGCCTCATACCAAGAAACACTTAGTTTGATGGAGGGGGGGGGGTGGAGGTGGTCCAATTTGGTTGTGGCTGTCTTCCCCCAGGATCTCTCTCTCAAGAACATCTTAGCAGCACCCTTCTACCCCTCGGCTAAGCTCAACAAACTCATGATGACCCAGGCCGTACACCTTCCCATCTACATCCACTACAGCCCTGATTAACAACATGGCGCCTATGTGCCTCTACTCATCAACTATGCTGCCCTGTGTCTCCCGCCAAAATATTCTATAGATGACTCTTGCACTAGTAGTTAATTAATAAACTATATCTATTATTATCTCTATTTGTAAAGCGCCAACATATTCCGCAGCGTGATACAATGGGGTACAGAGTTATATATATTACAAAAACATAAAACAGCTACATACAAGCGAGGACAGACATGCACAGATACAAGGAGGTAATGAGGGCCCTGCTTGGAACAGAACTAATTGAAAGAAGCATTGTTTCCGTGTTACCGTAGTTGCACTGATTTGGACCAAGTTGTAAGACATTTAAAAGAAAATGGATAGGGGACCGATATAAAAGGAACGCAAAATATATTTCACAGGAATATTTCTTTGAAATAGAAAATTACTGGTAGATTTCACAGTGAAGAAAGTGATTGAAATGAATAAGGTCAAGGTGAGGACAATTACTACAAGACAAATGCTTTTAAGCCCATAAGTTTCATGCTTGCACAAGAAATTTTCTAGTGAAAGTTTACCCCATCTTTCTTGCATCATTTTACCTTTTTTTTTTTTTTAAACTGTCTATTTTGATTTATAAATCAATTTTTGTGGTTATTACACACTCTGAATTGCCAGAAAGGGCAGAATTTTACTTTGGGTAACAGCATTTCTCTGTATTACAATGATATCCCTTTTTACTTAACCATACAGACCACTTACAGTTTACATGTCTATGTTGAATTTATTCCATATGTTCTAAAATGTTGTTTCTAGTTAGAGTTCATTTTGTCGCAATCCACCATCTGTTACCTCATAAATCTAAATAACTTTCAATACGAGCTTATCTGAGAGACAGTATATATGTCAACCTGATTGGACAGAGAGCTACAATTAAACCCTGGAACTAAACATTCAAAGAAGCCCAAGGCAGAAAAATCATATAAATAGGAGACAGTAATTCCTAAATTCAATATTTGTAGGTGGGGGGTGGGGTGGGTGGAGGGGGAGAGAGGAAGGAAGCAATATGTTCAAACAAGAACATGGTAGAACACTGGAAAATGTCTCCTAGATAAAAGAAACAAAAATCAAATAATGCAAGTCAATGGGATATTCTTTATATTCCCACTAAGCCACCCTCAAAAGAGTTTTCATAACTTAGCCAGAATGGCAGTGAGGTAATATTACAAACTGGAATTTTTTTTACTACATGGGATTGTATTCGGTCATGTTTCAAAAATCCCTGCTGCCTGGGGTAGACTGAGGCAAAATGGATGTGTTGAGTTTTTTTTGTTTGTTTTTTTTTAAAGAGTATGGGGGATTGCACTGGCAAGGCATTTAAAGCAGCAGTCCAAGCTGCCGTTTAAAAAACAATTTTTGCCCCCCTTTAATATGTGCATGAATACAATCCACACAATCATAAGTAATTAAGTTGCCGATCGATCGGTGAAGATTAGGCTCGGGGGTTCACTAAATGGCTGTCGGTGCAGCAGAAGAGGACCAAAGATGCAAAGTTCTGTAGGGAAGATCATGTGACCAGGCAGTCACTAGATACAATTGGTGCACTGCTAGAGCAGGCACGGCTCAAAAAAGAGTGTGCCAGAGCCTGTTTCAGAAGAGGAAGGGGATGAGACTTTGTAAATGGTTGCTATAGAAACAAAAAAATATGCTTGCTACATTATAATACATTAAAAATGTAATTTAGAATTGTTATTAAAAAAATGCTACAGGGTTTTTCTCAAAGTACAGAACATATTAATTAAAAAAAAACACATGTAGGATATTGCTTGGTCTTCAGCTTTAAGACAGACGATGATACTCTGATTGCTCAATAGTAAGGTGGAAACATGGTAATGCAAACTGTAACACTGAACTATTTCTTCAATCAATTAATACTTTCATGTTACTCCATTGACATCTATTAAATGTTCGTTTTAACCTGTTCCGTGAATATTTAGGTCCCTTGAGACCTCTTGCAGTCCAGTAATTCCCTTACTTCAGGCATCAAAATAGAAATGATAAGATCGTTGAGAAATAAATACTAAAGGTTGACATGTCCACATGATTACCAGTTTATACACGTTTTCAATGTCTGGTTATACCCATGTTCCAGCTTCACGCTGCACATCCAACATCCAAAATCACACTGATGAGACCCACATGGTTGAAGCCTCTCTCGGGTGATTACTGTAGGTTTACTGGCTATGTACTTCGTAAACCCCGGCTGTGCAGAAAAGCTGTGTAATGAAGCAGGCATCAGCTTATAGGGGTCCATGTTAAAAGGGATGAGAAGTAAAGAGTGACACACTGTGCTCATTTGCATGTCATTACCCAGAATCCCTGGTTGTAGTGGAAGCACTGCTTGCTAAGCAATATTGGTGAAAGATAGGGCGGCAGACCGGTTGGACATGCAAATGCACCACAAGTGGTCTTTTTATTTACTGTACTATTTATATCAAGAACAATTGATCAATATTATATTATTATTATTATTATTATTATTTATACAATCTGGGACAGTTTGTTTAGCTAGGCATGACGGGATATGCAGTCCAGCTTTCCTCAATACAAAAATACAATAATTCAGAGTCATAGTGGACCACAATATTTGGTTGTTTCGATTAAGTAGGCAACTGTCAAGTAGTGATACATTTATAAGAAGAACCTTGTTTAGAATGGGTTATGTCTAATGAATAGACCTTAATTGAATTAAATAATCCATAATTTTAATCAATACTGTTATAATTTCTATCCACATTTGTTTGGGGGCGGGGGAGTTAGGATCTGACAAGAAAAGCCTAAATACTTGTAGCCCCCTTTGGAATTACTAGGGCCTTAAAGGGTTAACTGTGTGGGCCCACAAAGAGTAACGCCCCTTCTCTATCACATGGTGCTGGGCTGGCTCAGCAGAAGTTAAGCCCCACCCCCTCCTGCCTGGGGACAGTGACATTCCGACTGGAATACAAATAGTAAGGGGGAAGTAATGTGTGTGTGTGTGTGTGTGTGTGTGTGTGTGTGTGTGTGTGTGTGTGTGTGTGTGTGTGTGTGTGTGTGTGTGTGTGTGTGTGTGTGTGTGTGTGTGTGTGTGTGTGTGTGTGTGTGTGTGTGTGTATATATATATATATATATATATATATATATATATATATATATATATATTTAAACAATTCTTTCATAAGTAATGCTTTGGGGCTCTGAATGAACTGTTGCACTCTCTGGAGAAGGTATTTCCATTTTTCGGACACATTTTGCTACAACAGATTTTTGTGTGTTAAGTGCATAGTTTTTTTCTATAATAAACAGGGACCTCATATGGTAATAGAATTAGATACTGTAGCAATACACAGGCGGCACACTTTATTTGACTGCGGCTCATTCCGCAAGCCGGGATATGTCCCGGCTTGCGAGCTGCAGCACCTCGGCGTGCCGCGCATCACCGATGCGCGGTCACGCGTCATCGGGTGCCTGCGCCCCCTGCACGCGTGCACAGGGCTCCCCGAGGGAGCCCTGGTGTCCCGCGATGTGGGGGACGGCGGTGGGGGGTTCCGGGGGACCCGGCGGACCCGGAGAGGGGAAGGGGAAGCCCCGATCGGAGGACCGCTCCTCCGAGGCTTCAGCGCGCGCCCGGCACATCCCGGCGCGCGCCCGGCACATCCCGGCGCGCGCCCGGTTACTGTCGCGGCCGAAACCGGGCAAATGCTCGAATAAACTCGGCCGCGACCGTAGCTGACAAAGGCCTGGGTCCCGCTGCATCCGGCAGCGCGCGCGGCGCGTGCACGTCACTCACTAGACCTGAGTTGCTCCCGAGCCAGCCCCAGTCTCTCCTCGCTGCAAGGCTCGCTGCGCACTGTGATGCGTCAGCCAGCAGGGGATACACAAGGATTGTGATCCCAAGTGGCGAAGCGTCACGTGGCCTCGCAGTGAGCCAATGAGGAGGGGAGCTGTCTGGTGCTACGGGAGGGAAGTCTGTGCAGCCGTGCATAGACCCCCCCTCCTCTGGGGGGGACAGCACGAGCCCTCTGCTCGAACCACGCCCCCCCTGATCAAACCATGCCCCCCCCCCACTCAAACAACGCCTCCCCCCACGCTCCAGCTCCCTACAGACCGCAGGTCAATTGCCTCTCAGCGCGCCGCCTGCATGCGGGCACGCTGACTGAGGCAGCGGAGCCTCAGCCTCAGGGAAATTATCTGGATACATTTCTAGCAGGAGGTAGCTAGGTGAAACAAGAGAAGGATTACACCAGGAGGAGGGCAGTGGGATTACACCAGAAAGATGTGAGGGTTAACACCGAGATGAAGGAGAGAAGCTTAGAAAACTATGCAATCATCTTTAAGAATATTATGATTTATTTGTAACGTCACCATCATTTTGTACTATTTTTGTATGTGAGTATTTATCTCCAAAGTAAACGTTTCTTTTTATGTGATGAGACCAGAATGCTGAGAACTATGGTGCTGGGTTAATCCAAAAAAGAGAAATAAGGACATTTTACAATGCAGTATGTATCGGTGCAACCGTTGGTTCTGATATATATGCATTTGATTTATGGCATCAACATGACTAAAACTGCGGCATTTAGTCGTGTTGATATTTTTTGTTGTCACGGTAAAAAAAAGTGTTATTTGCAACACTGATGTATTGCGCCATAAAAAAACCTCTAACACCACAGGGGTTTAAATAAGTCCCCGGAAGGAAATAAAATAAATGGCAAAACCTACCGGTAAAATAAAGGGAGAAGGGAGAATTATCTTTTCACTCAAAGACTAGCGACTTTGTGAAGCTGCAGTCCAGCAGTGGTGGTTTGCATGGCTGGCGCAAGGGTTTCCTGCGCCCTAGGCGAAACGTAAAATTTGCGCCTGAGATAAATGAAATAATAAAATAAACAGTGGCACTTCCCTGTGTCTGCCACCCTGCTTCTCCTTCAGAATCCAGCATAAAATGATGCCGCGGGCGTCACCAACGTGACGTTGCACGGTGTCCCGTTACCATGTAACGCTACGTCATTTGATGTCACGATGTCACAGTTGTCACGGCAACACGACGCCATGTGACGTCCACGCCGTCATTTGATGCCCGATTTTGAAGGAGGAGCAGGGCAGCAGAACGGAGGCGGCCGTTCTGCGCCATTAGGACCTTTGCACCCGGGACGACCGCTTTGGTTCGCCTAATGGACGGGCCGACCCTGGTGGTTTGGTCAAAATACAGATTGAAATATTTTTTAAATTGGTAGATGTAAATTGAGAACAAGAATTTAAGATTTTTATGGTCCAAGGTGTTAAACATATTGTCTAGCCATCTCTGGTCATACGATATTTGATGGTTTACCGTGCTCACAACCTCTGTTCTTCTGATCATGAACATTACAGTGGCAGTGTATTTTTTCTTTGCTTTTATATAGCCATTTGTCTACTAGTAAAAGCTGTTGTGCTACATACAAGGACATTAAAATGATATGTTTAATACGTTGCACAAACCAGACCAAGTACAATTATGACAAAAAACATTTTGACTGTTTCATTCACTGCCAAATGTCACACAATAGTCTGACTGCAAACAACACTTTGGAGGTAAAGACTTGCATATAACAACACAGAGTGTGTTACATTTTAGCTTCTTATCTAGAGCTTTCATCTGCATAAACACACTGGGATCTGCGGAGAACAGACGCATCAATTTGAGCCTATATACTGTATCAAAAGTGGTACAATTCTGGGGCAAAACAAACTGTAGCAGATGTATCAAAGAAAAAATCCTACTGATTTTCAATCAGAACTTTTCCTTTGATCTATATGGGGCAGAGCTTTTGCTCCAAAATGTCCCAGACATGCACCCATTTTGCCTTGATACCAACACCCATTTTTTTTTTAAATAAATCAACTATGTTTAATTTGTTGGTCATTAGTCCAATCTGAACCCATGTGGGACTGTGTCCTTCACTTCATATTATACAGTCTGAAAGCAGAAATACAGAGGCAAATGCCTGGACACCGATTCTCCTTCTGGCCGCCCATGAGACACCAGAGGATCATGCAAAGCGTGAAGTACACTGCTCAAAAGAATTATTGTGAGGCATTACTTTCATTCCGACCTGGAAATACTTACTTGGCCTGCACTTGTACCACACAACCAGGTACTTGCTGGTTCCTGGACACGGGTCTGAGCCGAACAATCGGCTATTGATAAGAAGCTGGCAGCTCCTCCGGTCCTGGCACTCATCCAAAATTTTCTACACAGACAGGTGTACAAAAAAAAGAGCACTTTAGTCGTTATAACAGGACCAAAACTGGAAACAATCAGTCTTTATACAAAGTTTAAAATAGGTGCAGCCCTCAGGAACATGACGGCTTTATTTTTAACTCAAAATAAGGCAACATTGCAAGATAGAATAACACCTAATTTCACCTCAGATTAAAACAGCAACCCATACTAAATGGTTTCGCTGTGTACACTATTTTAATGGAGAAGTCTCCCATTGCAGGGCTGCATCAGTCCTTACTGTAGGGTAGTGGTTCCCAACTCCAGTCCTCAAGAACCCCAAACAGGTCAGGTTTAAAGGCGTTCACTGCTTCTGCACAGGTGGTTCAGTCCAAATGATTGAGCCCCCGATTTAGCAACCTACTGTATGCTCAAGCAGGGATATCCTTAAAATCTGACCGGTTGGCAGTGTCAGATTTCCCATTAGCCTCGATAGGATAGGCCTACGGTGGCAACATTTTGGGGGCGGCCAATTTTCATTTTTTTCTTTTTTCCCCCCCATATACAGAAGCTTCTCTCTCTTCCCCACTGATGGCCGGGAGAGCGTGGGGCCACTGTAAAAGTCTCTTATCTTCTCCTTCACACCGCCCTTCTCCTTCTGCAGCATCGTAGCGTCAAATGGCAATGACAACGTGATGTCACATGGCATCGTGTTGTCATGGAAATGTGTCATCACATGACATTGCGGTGTCATTTGATGCCACGGTGCTGCAGGAGGAGGTGGGCCGGGCAGAAAATAGGTAAGTGCCTAGGGACGGCCACATTTGAAATCTGCCACTGCCTGTTGAGGATTCTTGAGGACTACAGATGAGAACCACTGCTGGGGGACCCTTGATTAAAGAACTTGGTATCTTTCCAGATCAATAAAACAAATGGTTGCAGACAGAACGGTGCCAGCAAGTCAATAATTAATGCCAACCGATGATGACCATGCACAGGTACACTGACTGGTTGGCATTTTGACAAAGTTGTTAAGCAGGTGGTGGGAGTTGCAGGCCAGAGCCAAAGGACCTCACATGACCTGACCAGTGGCCAAGTCTGCGGCTTGTAGGTAGAAAATCTGAATCAGACTTCTAAGGTTAGCCAGACCCCTTACACCACTTGGGCCCAGAACAGCTATGCCGGCTTCTCCCCCCATGTTGGCCACCTGGTCTCTCATCCTGATTAGTAGGAAACAATTAGGGGGTCACTTTGAAAAAGAGAAAATCTCATAATCAAACATTATTATAGTTTCCCAAACCCAGAGTTCTCCCATTGTGGTTGCACTGTACTTCTACACCAAGGAAATTTTGGTTCCGATACATAGCAAACAAATGGAAACTTGTACGGTACTGCTGCTATGCCAAGTGGAAAGTATGAGGTTTGGCAAAATACTTTCCGGGTTTTCAGGTTCCAGTTCGAGATTTTGCTCTTGCTCGCGCTCTGTGGCCGAAACGTCCATCTTTGTCTCCGGCAACTTCCTTTAAAATGACAGGCCTCTGAGCAGGAAGTTGCCGAGCAAAGTTCCAGTTCATGCAACGCGCTTATAATTATTGTCTTGCATGTTACCAGAACCCAGGGCCGCCAACAGGGTGGGTCTATTGGGGTTGGCGACCCAGGCCTGGTGAGTCAAGGGGGCCAGGCCGCCCACAGCGGCTGCCGGGCCTGTGTCATAAAAAAAAAAAAAAGAAGAGAAAAGGACCCTACAGGATTTGGCGAGGGGGGAGAGAGACCCTACAGGATTTAGTGAGGGGGGAGAGAGACCCTACAGGATTTGGTGAGGGGGGAGAGGGACCCTACAGGATTTGGTGAGGAGGGAGAGGGACCCTACAGGAGGAGGTGAGGGGAGGAAATGGGAAATTAAGAGTATTATTATTATTATGGAGTAGGGAACTGGCTCTTATTGTTACAAATGACCCGTAGTATTTGTATCACCATTACTATTATTACTATGTAACTATGTATTAGTACATGATTTATACAAGTATATAGTCCACGGACAGAGGAACTCGTACAAATAAAGCTTTTCTTACATATGTATTGGGGGGGCTTGGGGCATTTTTTATATGTATTGGGGGGGTTGTTTATTTTATATGTATTGTTTTATTTTATTTTAATGGATTGTTCTCTTTTTTAGACGTATTCAGGTCTTTTGTAGATGTATTGTGGTCTTTTTTTTAGATGCATTGGGATTTTTTATATGTATTTGGGTGGGCTTTATATATATGCAATGGGGATGCACCTTGAATTTGTCATGGGCCCCAAGATTTCTGTTGGCGGCCATGCCAGACCCGGCTCATGTACCTCAACTATCCTTGTCTTCAGCCCGCCCCGACCACTGCACGTACCTCGACTATCCTTGTCTTCAGCCTGCCCCAACCTCTGCATCCACACCGACTACACAACTCTGCTGCCAGCCCTGACCTTTGGCTTACGACTCACTAATCTATCAGGACTCTGACCCTCGGCTCAGGTCGGTTCTTTCACCTTCCTACCTCAGCCCGGCTGTTCCGCTTCCTGCTTGAGACGAGCATCGTTACAGAAAGGAGGCTATACTGGTTATCCAACGGAAAGCTTCATCATTTACCGATGACGTTACGGCTTTTGTTTGGCTACCGATGCCGAGGATGCTGCCTGCCATATTGTTCCCCTGGTCAAGTATTCTTGCCAGAGAGGTTAAAGGGTTAATTTACGGCCAACTGATGATTCACTGGAAACAGGAGCCGCACGGTTGAGCTCCGCAGAATCACCTGGAGCTGCTATAAGGGCCCCTAGTCAATATGCCATGAAGCCGTTTCCCAGTGCTGGAGAAGGTTTGAGTTCCATTCATTGAATAGAACACACCTTTTCTCCAGCGCGGGGAAACAACATATTTAATTGGGACTTAAATATAAAACATGAGGCCAATGGGCTCCATACAGTAGCTCCAACACAAATGCGATACACATTTAGAGCAATATTTACTAAACAGTGTTTGTCTATAAGTCACCTTCCAGCACAGCTTAATAAATATTGCCCTTTAAGACCCATTCAAAGAGAATAGCCTGCATCTTCCAGCATAGAAGGTGTATATTGGAGTAGCACTGTTAAGTGTATGTGGCCATTTGTCCCTTTTCCATAGGTAAATGACATACTGTATATTGTAAAATAAACATTTTGCTTACCAGAGGGTCTCTGCTTTGCAATGTATCAAGTGCCTTTGACAGGCGGTAGGTTTTAACTTAAGACTTCCAATATACATAAAATAAACTTTCAAGAAACAACTAGTAGAATTCAGGAACAATACAACATTTAGAACATTAGGAGGGACTTACAGAAGCACCCGGAGGCACGAGCTGCTCATAATATACTGTACACTTTACTCGACATAAATTAGTGAGAGTTGAAAGATTTTTGTTTTTCTTTAGTGTGGGAGGGGCCTTTAACTCATCGATTTGCAATTGTTTGCAGACCCTCCAGCACTAAAGCAGCTGAAGATGGTATTTCCAGGTTTGTTTTTTCCCTGAAAAAATAAACAACTTTCAAGAAAGGGCAATTGCGTTTCACCCACATTTACCTGCCCGCCCGCCTTTTATTTGCAAACTGTCAACATTCTAGTTTTAGCTTCTGTTTAGTCTGCAAACGACATACAGAATAGATAATAAAACCTGTTGAAAGTGAACTTAATCCTTTGCAAATATCTCTGCAGTTCCCCCATTTTCCAGTCAATTGATTCCAATACAAAGGCAATTGCTAATTTAAGCAGTTGAAAAGTGAAATGTTTTTGTCTTAACTCAGTATAGAGGAGTTTATTGAATACATGTCTTATACATTAAGATAATGTGTTTTGTTTTCTTTTGGGTGGTTGATGCTGACTATTTGTACCTGCAAAAAAAGAAATAATGGAACATAAATTGAATGTCCCATTAATCTAAAGATTAAAAAACAAAAAGGTTAGTGTGTGAATGGAAGATTAAATCAGGGAGCTCGACAACATCTAAAATAACATAAATTCTGTGTGTCATATACATGTAATGTTTTCATATATTACATCCCAACCAGTTGTATTTTACAGCACATCCTTATGTCACATGTATACATACTGTACAACAAAGAAAAAATAGGACCAGCTCAAAAATGATGAGAGTTATGCAAAAAGAAAAGAGTGTAAAAATAGTCGGTGCACGTAGGACACAGAGGTGCCAGAGAAGCCTTTTACTTGATATACTAACAAAAATAGATACTGCACAACTCCAATGTAGTGAACAGTACAAAAGACTTGCAGTGTGTTCAATGATTTTAGAGACCTATGGATACAAAGTAATAAACAGCAACATCTCGGATCGCCATGATCCTGTCTCAACAGCTTGAGAAAGGATCGTGGTGATCCGAAACGCTGCTGTTTATGACTGTCTTCTGATGTCTCTAGAATCGTTAAACAAACTGTAAGTCTTTTGTACTTTTTTGCTACATTGGAGCCGTGGACAATCTATTTCTGTTTTATGTCACATGTAGAAATAAAACATTTAAAAAGTGAGAGAGGTACAGTAGATCCACAAATCTGTATTAGTGACTTAACTTCAGTTAGCGTCGCGTTAAGTCCTAACGAAGATCTTCAAAGCTCCCTAGCGATGCGTTAAGCGCGGTCTTTATTCTAAGTTAATGTTACCTTTAATGTAACCATGTATTGTCATCATAGCTCACGCCCGGGACATACTTGAAAACGAGAGGAACTATAACTCTGACTGTATTACTTCCTGGTAAAACATTTTCATAAATAAAATAAAATGTAGGTGGGGGCCACCTCAACACATATCCACTGCAGCCGTTAACAGGGGCTTTAATGCAGTGTTATTCTACTGTAGGTCCTGGTTACAAGCTGGCGTTAGGTGCTTCCAGCACATAACACTGGGTAACAGAATTTTTTTGGCCGGCTCCAGGGTTTGCAAGTGAGCCACTTAGGCTTCCTGTATTGCATGGGCAATATAGGAAGCCAAAGGGAATACCCTGGACTAGGCCAAAACATGTGTGTGTTAACCCCTTGGCTAGGGTTACCAGATGTCCCGATTTAGCCGGGACGGTCCCGCTTTAGCCGGGACTGTCCCGCTTTTTAGGGCTCAGTCCCGACTTTTTGGGGTGCTGTCCCGTTTTTTTAGTGCGTTGGCCATACATGCGCGATCTGCACTAGCCGACCGCACATGTGTGATCAGCGTTTGCCAGGCGCTCATACGCATGCGCAACTGCTAAGTTCCGATCGATTAACTTGTGCATGAGCAACTGGCAAACGCCGAACGCACATGAGCAGCCGGCAAGTGCCGATCGTGCATGTTCAGTTGTCCTGTTTTTTTCTGGGACAAATATGGTCACTCTACGCTTGGCTACCTTAATGGGTAGCTCCTTTCATTTGTCCTGGGCCCCATGATTTCTGTTTGTGGCTCTGCTTAAAAGCTGTTGTTTTTGCCTATATTTAGCTCTGTGAATCTCCTGATAATGTCAGGAAAGTATTTAATTAACGTGACGTTATTTGCTCTGATTTAACCAAGCTTTGTGTATCTACCCCAGAGTTCCTTATGATATCTATGGTTAATGATATGTATTTTAGTTCTATAACAAGGGACCTGTGAATATTTTCCAGAGGCCCATCAGACTGGATTTCCACCTTGGTCACCTTTTAAGAAGACCCATATATGATATGGGGTACAGTGGTTAAGCAATTAGTCTAAGTCTAAGACATAAAATTGTGGATTGCAATAGCCTGGACTCATGGCTACTGTCCCACAGTCACAATCGCTTCTATCAACTTTTGTGCCCACACACTGCCATCTTCTGCACTTATTCCCTCACCTGTTGTCTCTGTAAGTCTCCCATACCAGTTAGATTGTAAGCTCTCCAGGGCAGGGACTTTATTTCCTATTGTCTGATTTTGTTAGTTGTCTTATTGCATTACAATTTCCTATAATGTATTGTCTCTTTTGTAAAGCGTTGAGTACACCAGGGGTGCGCAATCTTTTTTCCCTGCGCCCCCCTGCCGCCTGTCCCCCTCTCCTCGCCCTCCCCCCCTGCTTACCTTGGTTCAGACGTCCTGGCGTCACGTTGCCACAACAACACGATGTCAGATGACCCTGCGGCGCCATTTGACGCCGCGTTGCCATGGCGACGCGTGACCAGGGGCATCTGAAACCAGGTAACTAGAAGTTTACAGAGGCCCTGCAGCTCCCCCCGGCATTAATTTAAATGTATTTGGGAAGAGTGCGGGGACCTCTGTAAACCCCCCCCCCCCCCCCCGCTTTGCGCACCGCTGGAGTACACTATAGGCACTAAAGATATACATACATAAATATACCAGGCCATTAACATCGTTAATCTTGGTAAAATCAGTTTTTCCCCTGTACCTTTCAAGACACACATGTACATGAAATGTACATATATGTTAACTTATCTTTACTTATAAAAAAAAAACAAACAATGTGATTTCACATGTGCACAAACACATATACACATTCATATGTATAATACGTATGCCTCTCTGCCACTCAAGGATGATCACAAGATAACAGAATGCGGAGTTTACTAGCTGTTGACTGGATTCTCTTTCGTATCAAATGCAGCTTTTGGTACAGACACATTGAAGACGATTTGATGAGTACCTGAAGTGATGTGCCAGTCGAACAGGAAACATCTTCTCTAAGAAAGTTTGCAAAGGTTTGTGGGTAACGGGAGGGGCACATCTGGTGGCTGGGCATGTTCCGGCCATAAAATGACGACTGGATGCTGATGGTCGTCCTGTGAGGACATTTGAGTGAAACGTGTTCTCCATCACAGGCCCGCAACGTGTAATTCTTTAATACTCTAGAAATATAACCTGCCATAAAAAGACAAAAGATTAAAAATAAAAATAAAAACATCTTGTATTTTAAAAGTAGTCATTTCTTACAATTCAAAAAAAAGCATAAAAATGTCAGTTTGTGGAACTACAAAGATGCTATGGGGGTAAAGAGCTATGCAAACCCAAAAAATGACAATCATATACATTGTCATTATATTTGTATTTATTTATAAAAATGTTTTACCAGGAAGTAATACATTTATTTATTTATTCATTTATTTATTTATAAAATATTTTACCAGGAAGTAATACATTGAGAGTTACCTCTCGTTTTCAAGTATGTCCTGGGCACAGAGTTATGACAAATAATACATGGTTACAAATACAGTTACATAAATGAACAGGGTATACATTATATACAAGACATTGCGTGCACAGTTAAAGAAAATATATATTATGGGCGTATGAAACAGTTACAGATTTGAAAGAACTTAAACTGGTGGTGGATGTGAGTTACCTCTTGTTTTCAAGTATGTCCTGGGCACAGAGTTATGATGACAGATACTGTACATGGTTACATTAAGTGAGCAGAGATTATACATTCAATGTGCAGAGATTTCGTGGACATTTAGAGATAATATATATTTTTTGGGAATGGTAACAGGGCATCTCAAACATCAGCAAATGTCTGACATCTTTAGGGGAGATTCTTGTGGTCTCATATCAAAGAGTCCTGACGTCAAATGCTCTGAAAACTCTCAAATCAATTACATAGGGGAGATTACAGTAGTGTAGGCTGTGATAACTTCTAATTAACCAACAAAAAATACAGAGAGGTTGATCCACAAAGCTTTATTCATGACTACAGTAGTATTAGTGATCATAGATATTAGTGTGTACAGAAGGGTTTTTATATACATGATGAGTGCGGATGTAGAAGAGACCAGGGAAATGACATCTCTTCAAAAGGCACGCACTACTATGCATCTATATTTCTCTGGGATCAAATCCACTGCTAACACTGTACTTTGTTATATAGTCATGACTCATACATTGAATCAGGTAGAAACTATGTACAAACAACATAGTAACTTTTATGCCAACTGGAAATATGCTTCAATATTTCATTTGGAGGACAAGGATAAAAAAACATGAGATGGACACAAGGGACTTGTTTTCATTCCTAAAAAGAAAACGGCAAATTAAAAAAAAAAACACTTGTGAGCACACACACGTCTCAGACAGGTTTGCAACCCTGCCTGTCCCCATTATCTCTTAGCTTACCCTGCTAAACAGAAAATAAATTGCAAGAGAGAGCTGCATAAACTCTGTCCGTGTTAGTAATGCTCACATGCAATCATTTACAAAAGAATACGTGTTATTTTGAAAGGTGCATACACCTTTATAGAAAACAAAATCTATCACACAAAGTGCCTATTTTCTGTCAATTCCAAAAGCTACAGTTTTCACAGTCCTCATTGACTTACATGTCAGAGTAAAATCTGATGAATGCATTTATTATAAAAGTAAGCTTTCTCAACGTAGTTCTTTTTGTAATAGATAAATGTTAATAATGAAAGTTCACTACATCTTGTCTGACACAGATTGTCAATTTTTTTTATGTTTTTCTTTCCAACTTGTCAGACTCTATAAACTGCAATAAAACTAAACCCTATAACCATTACAGCCATGGTGATATTCTTTACTCAAGTGTACCCAATAGAAAATATGAGGCCTTGTAGTCAGGATTCAGTCCAGTAAGAAAAACATTAGGGGGCCAATTCTAGTAGCCCCAAAATGTGGGTTCTAATTCTGCTGGGTCTGACACCGATATCTTTTCATCACAAGGGCTGATTGGTCTTAAGTATATTTAAATGAGTCACACATCCTAAAATATTTTCTTGTTTATATTTGTTTATCCGGCTCGCTTTTTCTCATTTATATGAGAATGGATTTGCCGACCAATCAGTTAAAGCCGGTCAAAAATAGTCCTCCTCCCTTGGAGGAGTTAGCACCACCTTGAGGTCAGGTCGCTTCTAAGGCTGAGTCCCCGCTGGTGCTGAGGGCGCTCATGCTTAGAGAGCGCTCAAAGCATGAGCGCCGGGTGTCCTGGATGTACGCGCACACGAGGGGGGGGGGGCATTGCGGGTAGTTGAGCAGGGACTTACATTTAGCTATATGTCCCACCTTAAACCTTTCTCACTGACTGCCCCATACCTCTGGAATGCCCTTGCCCTCAATACCCGACTAGCACCCTCTCTATCCACCTTTAAGACCCACCTTAAGACACACTTGCTTAAAGAGGCATATGAGTAGCACCGTGGCTAATACTATACACATGATGCATAAAGCTTGGCCCCCTGCAGACGCACTTACCAGAATGCCCTCCTGCTGTCTCTGTATGTTCTTCCTACCAATTAAATTGTAAGCTCTTCGGAGCAGGGACTCCTCTTCCTAAATGTTAAATACTAATCCTGCTTTTAACCATTCACCCATTAAACGCAGCATAGTATGAAAGCATTGGTAGGGAGCATACCAAGAAACTAACTTTTAATAATAAACTGAGTCTGTGACCCACTGAGACATTGATCTTTCTTATCAGCAAATAAAAATACCACTTGTTGAGGGCATTCACGTCTCAGACATGTGCTTTTCATCGTTATCTTCTTGCATACAGTGCTTCCACTGCATTCAGGGATTCTGGGTAATGGCATGCAAATAAGCACAGTGTCATCTTTTGCTTCTTATCGATTTAACATGGAGCCCTATAAACTTATGCCAGCCGTATTACACAGCTTTTCAGCACAGCCTGGGTTTAAAAAAAAAAAAAATGCATGACCAGTAAAGTTACTCACAGAGACTGTTTCAATCTTTTGGGTCTCATCAGTGTGCAGAAGGTTATACTGGATTTGAATGTAGCCCCGGTAAGAAATGGGGGCTATATATCTTTCTCCTGCTTGTGTAAGTCCCTCTAAGGGCAGGCCGCCAGGAGTTATCATGGGTTTTCCCCCCGCTTCAAGCCCTGCCTTGAGTGATGGAGGCAGGCCCCTGACTCTGTGTGCAGGCCTGAGACAGAGGGGAGGGGCTGCTGACATCATGAGGGGTGGGGCTGTCTAAACTCAGTCCTGCCTGCTCCTGTAAGAGACAAGTAGTGAAGTTCTGGTTTGGGTTGGAGTAAGACCTAGTAGTCCTGTTCTGTCCTGGGAGCAGAGAATGCTGAGAGTGTCAACTATGCTTGGAGGAGATACTCAGGCCCAGCCTGAGTAGAGCGGATAGAACTAAAGGCGGTGGACCAATGCCCCTCACCCTGCTCAGGGGGTGAGGGGGGAGATCTAGCCTCACCCAGAGGATATACCCTTGGGGTGGGTGCAAGGGGTATTGACGCCCCATACAGCCCATCCTGCAGGGGTACAGCCTCGAGGAGACGAGAGGAGGAAAAGACCCTGTATACATTTGGGAGCACAGCTGTGTATGAACTGCGGTGTATGATCTGCTGTGTGCTGCTACAGAAAGAATAAAGAGACATTGCTGCTTTTATCAAAGACTGTGTTGTGAGATTGAAACCTCTCGCCCTGGGACCAGGGCTTCCCTGGGAGGGTTTCTCCTTATTCATTAAGGCTCGCCAGAGATGGAGGCGTTGCACCACCAAGACTGCTAAGAAGATGGAGACATATACCCCAGAAGCCTGTCCCTGTTATCCCCTATACCACCGTGGGAGACTCAGGCCCTCCTGTTCCTCACAGGTATGCACCACCAACATACATGTAGCCAGCCCTCACTACACCCTATAGGTCCAGTCTGCGACCGGGGGGGGGGGGAACATGGGTTACATGAAGCTGGGATACGATTCAACCACACATTATATAAGTAATGGTAGGTAAAAAAGTGACAAACCCTCCCCTGTACAGTGTACAGCAAATAAAATGATCACTTGTGAGCACATTCACATGTCTCAGACAGGTCTTTGTTAACCTAACCAGCTGTTTATTTATACAGGATTTCAGGCCCTCAGTGATGCATGAACATCTGATTGGTCCCAATGCTTTCATCACTATAAATGGGTGACCAACATTACCGACTGAAGGGTCTGCAATGTCACTCTCTCTGAAAACGCTCTCCTTACCAGGTACCTTATCAGATTGCAACTGCACTTTTATGTGAAGGGAGGCTCTCTCTCACATAGATGCGGGTGAAGGAAAAATGTCAACACCTTCACAATCATTCTCAGAAGGCTGCTAGACCAATAAGGACAACAAACGGAAGGTTTGGTGGGGGGAGGGGGTGTCAACACTTATCTGCTAAAGGTAGACTGCACAAACTGATCAAGGACTTGTCGGAGTGTTTGCGAGTCAATAGGCAAAAAATAATCAAGTATATAACCAACAAGCATGGAGGGGACGAGAATAAAATATTTCAAGAAAGTCATTAATAGCCTATGTTACACTGAAAAAGTGCCAAAGTTAAGAAAAGCATCAAGTTTTTGGGGGTCTTTTTTAGTTTGGACTTAACAATTTACATTACTGTTAAGAAAGGTGAGAAACTGCTGCTGTTTCGTGGTTATTTGGAATATTCTCTAGAAATTGGGTGCTAAATGCCCTGACCTCACATGAGGAAGCTACAGTATGACAGGACTTGGGTTTCACTGCAACCCATATGCCTGGACCTAAAATAAACATTTACGTGTTTGTGCATAACTAGGCGCGTCCTGATACAGGTCCCTGCCCAAAGAAAAACCTAATGCAGAGTTAAACAAATTGTAATTGCTTTTGTGCATCACTTTATTCCAGCAGTTTGGTGTTATAAGGACACATTTCTACCAGTCAGCTGCTACACTCCCTTCATGGTTTTTTAATATAAAAACACAACACTCCCAGAGAGAAACTAACATAAATAGCACCTCCAGTTCCCAACGTAAAAATGCAATCCCAGGTAGCCAAACCCAAAAATACAATTTTCAAAAATTATTCAAACTAATTGGCTTTATAAAAAGGGAATATCTATTAAATCAAATATTAAACTGCTTATTTTTAATTGGAAAGTAGGCCCACAACAGATTTCCTCTGGGCCTGTGAATGGGGTAGTTTATCTATCAAATCTTTTATCTACTATTATCCTACCATGTCCTCCTTATCAGGGAGCAAATAATAAGGGTCAAGGAGGGACGGAGGGAAGGGAGCTTTATCTGTGCAAACTTGTGAAAAACTATTGAATTCTGAGTACTGAGGGTGCTTTTACCCCGGAAGACATTTTCTTGCCTTCAAATTCTTTATGGGCAAGCTACCCAGCTACCTGAACAAGCTCCTCACCCCTACCACATGCAGCACCTATCATCTGAGATCAGACTCCAAAAGACTGTTCATGTCCCAAGGCTCAACAAAGTATCCGGACGTTCCTCCTTCTCTTACCGTGCACCCCAAAACTGGAACAACCTACCGGAGACTCTTACATCCACCACCAAGTTCTTTCAAATCTAAGGCTGTCACACATTTTAATGTGGTCTGTAATTGTTTCATACGCCCATAATACAAATTATCTTTAACTGTGCATGCAATGTCTTGTATATAATGTATACCCTGCTCATTATGTAACTGTATTTGTAAACATGTATTATTTGTCTTACCTCTGTGCCCAGGACATACTTTAAAACGAGAGGTAACTCTCAATGTATTACTTCCTGGTAAAATATTTTATAAATAAATTTCGGAGTTTTTGGTGCTAGCAATGTTTAAACCACCATAACAATAATAACTTTAATACAAACCTAGACCGTCGCCACCACCACCACATATTAATTTGCAGAGTCTATGGTCCCTGTTTACTATGAAAACAATGCACTTAACACACAAAAATCTGCTATAGCACAATGTGTATGAAAGTTTTAATTGCTCTCTACAAAGCGTGCAACAGTTCAATTAGAGCCCAAAGAATTATTTATTAAAGTTTAGATTTAATATACAAAAAGTACAGCACAAAAGATTATTAGAAGAAACATACATTATAAAATGCAGATAGTTTCTTAAAATCAAAATCTAAAATCAACAGATTCTAACTTACGCCTAACATTGATCAGATCTTTTCCCAAAGAGGTCATGGATTGGAATATTAGAATTCACATATTTTGTTGACATCAGACACTCCAGTTATTGAATTCTAATTCATAATTCAAATGCATGACTTGTATGCTAAAACTTTTTGTCATTGAAAACAAAATATTTGGGCGTGTTCTCAACCCAGCCCTTTTCATCAATAAGCCCCATGAGTTTTACGACCGACTAAAAGAAACCTTGAAGCTTTGCCTCATTATATAATAGACCATAACTTTGTTTCTATATAATTATTAGGTATACGCCATCTTCACTGTTGCATCTGTGTACTTTATATCCACGCCTGGATATGACCACATAACTTCTACTTTTGCATGGGAAATAAACATTAGAGATTATACATACAGTAGAAAACCCTGAGTTTTTTGATCATTTGATTTGTGTTGTCACAAAGGTACACATGTATGTATCTATATATATATATATATATATATATATATATATATATTTATTTATATAGCGCTATTAATGTACATAGCACTTCACAGCAGTAATACATGTGACCATCATAAATAACAAATACTACAAATAACACATAGTGAGAAGAAATGCATCAGCCATAAAAGTAACATTTAGGAAAAGGAGTCCCTACTCCGAGGAGCTTACAATCTAATTTGTTGGTAGGAAGAATGTACAGAGATAGTAGGAAGATGTTCTGGTAAGTGCGTCTGCAAGGTGCCACGGTCAATGTATGAGGTGTAAAGTACCAGCCACGGAGCTACTCATATGCTTCTTATCTACTTATTATTCTATATTGCTGCCAGGGTCAGGATTGCATATTTAATAACTGTACCCAAACCTCTGGCTGTCATCTTGGCCTCACCCCCCTGAAATTATCCAAAGAATGCCTTTCAAGGTGCATTTAGAAGGTTTAAATTCATTCTAGTGTCAGGACAGTCATATTTCAATCCCCTCACTTACAAAAACAGATATCCTTATCTCTAGATACCATCAGTCCAATAAACCACAGACTTGGTCAGGGGTATAAACAGGCCATAAAAACAATTCTTGTATTTTTATGACAATTTGCAAGTTAATGTTACCCAGTCTGCCCGGCTCCAAGGGAGTTTACATGTGCAATATTTCACTACCCAGCATAGGTTACCTCAATTCAGGGTGGATTCAGGCGGCTGAGTGATGAGGTAGCAAGGATGGCAATGATGGGTGCCAGGAACCTTTATAGTACAACTCAGTCTTTATTCATGTCCCCAGGTTACGGAGACACATCACACACATATGACAATGTTGTACTGTTTCTATATTCTCATGGTTATTCATGAACACGGTGCTTCCCTGTGTGCCCACTCTTAACACTCACAGAGAGGTGTATTTACTTGGTTGCACTTCAAGTATTGGACCTGGCCCAGCTTTTGAGTGACATACATTGTATCCCATCTTCTATGGGCATTTACTGGCATCCTAGCTGGTTCTGAGAAGGTACTGATTATATTTCATCCCTAATCGAGAACTGCCACTTCCCGACCGATTGAGGAGAATGCTCTTATAGATCCGCCTGTATAGCTGATCCACTGAAATCCGGGGACCCTGTTCATGTAGCCAGCTGTGGCGTGTCTGTTTCTCAGCGTCTCTGTTGGCCATTATTTGTGATTCTCCTATAACGGCACTGTGCCTATCCATAACAAAACAAACAAATAAAGGGGGACAAATCCCTATGGCAACACAGGGTGGGGCCCAGCATGTACTATCCTGCTAGTAACCCTTTAGAAGGGGGGTTACATTAACCTCTCACGGACCAAATTGATTAGTATATTAGTATACTAAATACTTTCTGCCATATTCATTACAGTGCTGTTTGGAGAAAAATTGCACAGATAGCCCTATATTAACCCCCTATATTATGATTATGTTCTTCACCATTGAAGCTAACAGAACTTTTATGCATATTTGTGAAGAACTAGTCCAGCAGTATATACAAGCACTGGAAACCATGACGAACATCTAACAACGGAAGAAAGAAAAAATATGCCTTCCTACTGTAGGTTCAGCATGACAAACTTTTTTTAAATAGTTTTTTTGGTTAATGAATAAAAAATGTTAAACGAAGATTAACTAGGTTCTTCAGTGCTGTTCACCTATCTCCAACACTACAACACTTTGGTAGGACCTTGCCATGGACCCACCCCCAGCAGTCATCATATTGTATGTAGCACTGTTCCCCCCCTACCCCCTCTCTGGGAGATTGGGAGATTGCACAGCCTATGCTACGTGTGGGTGGTGCACTATCTGTTTGGAGCAGGAGATACTGAGTTGTCTGCAGTGGAGTAGAGACTTGGACAGGCTTGGATCTTGGTTCTGTAGTTCTTTCTCGGGTGTTCAGCGCCTCCAGCTGTAGTGGGTCCCAGGGTGTCCGGAAATCAGCCCCCACTACTGCAGTTTTCTCCCTCCTGCCTAAGGACTGATACTCAGACAGGAGTGTGTAGCAGAACAAGGATCTTTATTGATGTACACCAGGCATCCACTGCAGTTCTCATTACAGTGATGCAGAGACTTTGGAAGTCCCAGGCTTCTGTTCTTACAGGCCTTGGTGGCTGAGCCTGATGGTCTCTCAGTCCAGAGACTGAGCGTGAGCACGCTCATCCCTGCCATGGGAGAGACTCACAGCTC
The DNA here is from genome assembly GCF_040206685.1 of Ascaphus truei. Lineage (NCBI taxonomy): Eukaryota > Metazoa > Chordata > Amphibia > Anura > Ascaphidae > Ascaphus > Ascaphus truei. The sequence goes on along the minus strand of NC_134486.1, from coordinate 384,621,591 downwards.
TTCATTCCTCTCTTCAATGGAGCAGGAAGCTGACTAACTTAAGTTTTGCTACACCCACTTGGAAGACTCAAGAAGGGGTGGGCTCATGGACTGTACCCATCCCTGATAGGCTTACACAGGCCATGAGTCACCACCTTACTTCCATCACTCACAAGAGGGAATAAGGAGGGATCAAGATCCCATAGATTAACCTGTTATGGCCTGCAGCTAACAGGGATATAACATGGGGAAAGAGAGGTAGTATGGGACATACCCTTTACATGTAATTGAGCTTTTATTACGGTTACAGGTATTTTCTTAGCTGCTGGTATCTTCAGGGACACAGACACTGTCTTTGTAATAATGGGATCCCTTTAAAGATTAAATACAGTATCAATTCTCCAAGGCCGAGTTGCCAGCACCACCCAGTGCCAGGTCAACTTCTCCACTTAGAGAGCATTGGACACAACATTAGTTAAGCTGGTGGAAGGAACAGTGATATGTGTCTGGAAGGTTGGACATCTTGGGCATCTTGGCAGTACATATCTCCTTCCACCTCCGCTTGGATAAAACTTAGGAAAACCTACTGTAAACTTGCCTTGACATCTAGCTGATAAGTGCAGGAGTGTTAGGTACTGCAGTACCCATGAACATCCACCGGGACTGCTGCTGTTGCTTCCAGACTCTGAAACCCGACACCTTTGCACCTGTCCCATGCCGCCTTCCAGACCTATATAAACCTCCCTTTCCTGTTCCTCCCTTGCCTGTTTATACTGGTTGCTCCAGCTCCTGCTAAGTTCCTGTATTCACTGCTATTGTTGCTATTGCTGTTGTCCTGCCTCCTCATTGCTGACCTCTGCTTGTGATCCCGACCACGCTATCTGCCGTCTGCCTCCGACCTCTGTTTGTGACCCCGACCACGCTCTCTGCTGTTCCTGCCACTGGGATCCACCTCAGCCATAGATCAACCCTTGGCAAGGAGCAGGTATGCCGCCTCACCCCTCAGCCACAGTCACCCTGTATGCTTAAGCATAGCACCTAAATCTGGAACTTTCAACAACTACAACTGAAAACGAAGCCTTATGAGTTATAACCCCTTCCTGCAGGGACCTCCAGGGTTTACAAGATAACATAAAATGGTTACAATATTGCAAAGTTATTATACATGTTCCCATAGCAACTACCCAAAGTAAAGGAGTTAACCTCTTAAATCCCAAAATATTTCAACAATATACTACTTTAACCACCAACAATGGACCTTTTAGGTTCAGAATAATTTTAAATGGGGTGGGGCGAAGAGGGAAAACACTAAACCCCTGACAAATTGTGTGGGCAAACCCCACCCAAGATTAAAAGAGGGGGCCTCCACAATCTAAATCCATCCGAGGACAACTCTTTACGAACTACCAAGGACCAGGGAAACCACCTAAATCTTAGTTCTCCCCCCCAGTATGGTTCCATAAAACGAGACATAAGGCCACAGGAGAAACAAACAAAAAACACCAAGGAAATCTGGGATTTTCCCGAATATTCCCGTCCTAATGGCTAAGACATCCCTCTGTAACCTCTTAATATTTTGGGAGATGCTGCTAATGAGCCCCCAACCTCTCCTATGGCATTACTGTTATGTTATGCAGCACCACCACCAGTGTGGCTTTTAGGTCAGTAACGGTTACGTCATGCAGCTCTCAAGGAGTTAATATCAGATAAAAGTGAGTAGACAGAGGAAATCAAACCCCACAGCTCATCATGTTTACAAATTAACTGCATTATTTAAAAATAGAGTCTAGGTTGGGTATAAACAATAATGTATGAATCACTCAGATTTAATCCCTTGCACATGTCACTGCCTTAGTACACTTTTTGTCGCAGGAGAACTGTCCCATTAACAGCCAACATTATCTTTAAATTGCTGTGATGGTGAAAGTTCAAGAAAAATCAGTGAAACCGGTGTCAGCTGCTCGTGTCACAGCGCTGTGACATGTTATCTTCGGAATCTCCATGAGTACCGAATGTCTACTCTTACTCCTGCCCCGGGGCTTTGTCTTGTTTCAAATACCAGGACATTCTGGATGTGTCCCACTTTGATTGACAATAGAGATTCTTTAACTGGACAATGTGTCTTCCCTCAAGGCTGCCTGGTCAGCACAAGTGGGGTTGCATATTCACTTGCATGCCCACCGCTTTATTTACTGTAGCTATTTTGACTGATCTTTGACATCGCCTGTTCTACAGTTACGTAGCAACATGCACAAGATACTTTTCTTATTGACCGTTTCATGCTAGGAAAATAAGAAAGCATTTCACTTAGTACATGACGTATTTGTTAGTTAGGCTAGGATCGGTGTATATTGAAGAGTACACGCGTTCTATTAGCTAGTCTACAGATTAGGGTAATACAAGGACCCTGTTTGATATGCTGTGAAGTTGCTTTCCAGTGCTAGAGAGGAGATCTGCTAAATTGAAATGAATGAGATTGGGAAGCAGTATCCCAGCAAATTCAATAAGTGTCCTTAAAGAGCACAATCACCGGTACAGGTTAGCGTTAGCGCCTATTGACTTGTATTTTTTTTTTTACCAGGAAATAATATATTGACGGTTACCTCTCGTTTTCAAGTATGTGCTGGGCACAGGGTTAAAATGACAATACATGCTTACATTAAATGAACAGTGGTTATGCATTTAATTTACAGAAATGTCATGGACAGTTAGGGGTAATATATGATTATGGGAGTATGTAACAGTTACAGACAAGGGAGGTTTAATTCCAGATTAATCTGCCCCAAAGTGGGATGGGGAAACAAGCCTTTTACTGATCAGATAGATGTCAGATTTGTGTACAATGTTCAGAATATCATGTCCTTTTGAAGTCCCTTTGTGTTGGTGCTGAACTATGGTTATCATTTACAGTTCAAACATTTTGCATCCCTGTACGCATTTTAAAGTTCCCTTCATCTGCCTTTATGTCATTCACTGCTGGAGGATGAGGAAGGGAAAGAAGTAACGCTAACCACCAACTAGTGTTCTGTGTGTAGATAGTGACAGTGTAAATATAATACACCGATATTGGATGACAAAAGATAAAGTTAGTGTGTAATGTCCCAATCAAAATAAAGTCCAGAAAAAATATAGTCCAGAAAAAATACTTCAGTCCCTCTGCCGAAGTTCAAAGAGGGGTCCCACGTCCCTCCAAAAGGGAAGCAGAAGAAAAGGGTCGATGTCCTCTGGCGCGTAGACTCAGCAGATCAAAGATGAACATGTGGAAGGTAGGAGAAAACACAACAGTGTAATAATGATCGAAATCATAAGAGCATCCGATTTTATTGTAGAACACTTCCATACAGTATACTGTATTTAATTTAAGATATTCACACACAATAGGGCAACTTCAAGGGATATCTTCCTGTGTTTCCAGATAACAGCAGATAGAATATTGCTGTGCAGGTTGCTATGCACCTCCAAGCCTCATTATTGGTTAAAAACCTGCACAGCAATATCCTATCTGCTGTTATCTGGAAACATATATCTAAACTAGACATATGGAAGTGTTCCGCGATAATCGGATACTCTTAGAATTTTGATCATTTTTACACTGTTGTGTTTTCTCCTATCTTCCACATATTACATAGTTACATATTTACATAGTAGATGAGGTTGAAAAAAGACGTAGGTCCATCAAGTTCAACCTATGCTAAATTTAGACAACAGATACTTTATCCTATATCTATACTTACTTATTGATCCAGAGGAAGGCAAACAAAAACCCCATTAAGGGGAAAAATTAATTCCTTCCTGACTCCAAGAAGTGGCAATCGGATTAATCCCTGGATCAACATCCTTCCCATATATACTTATTTGGTATATCCCTGTATACCTTTCCCATCTAAAAATATGTCCAACCTTTTTTTTGAACAAATCTATTGTATCTGCCATCACAGTCTCCATGGGTAATGAATTCCACATTTTAACTGCCCTTACTGTAAAGAACCATTTCCTTTGTTGCTGGTGAAATTTCCTTTCCTCCAACCTTAAGGGATGGCCCAGAGTCCTTTGTACTACCCGTGGGATGAATAGTTCTTTTCAAAGCTCCTTGTATTGTCCCTGAATATATTTGTATATAGTTATCATATCCCCTCTTAGACGCCTCTTTTCTAATGTAAATAAATCTAATTTAGCTAGCCTCTCCTCATAAGTTAGAATGTCCATTCCCTTTATTAATTTGGTGGCTCTTCTCTGCACTCTCTCTAGTTCCATAATGTCTTTTCTTAGGATTGGTGCCCAAAATTGTACTCCATATTTAAGGTGTGGTCTTACTAATGCTTTGTAAAGGGGCATAATTATGTTTACTTCCCTTCCATCCATTGCCCGTTTGATGCAAGATAAGATCTTGTTTGCCTTTGCAGCTACTGCATGACATTGGGCACTATTACTAAGCCTGCTGCCTACAAGCACTCCTAAATCCTTCTCCATCAAGGATTCCCCCAATATATCTCCATTTAATTTGTAAGTCGCCTTTTTATTCTTCATCCCAAATGCATAACCTTACATTTATCTGTATTAAACCTCATCTGCCATTTACCTGCCCACGTTTCCAGTCTCTCCAAGTCCTTCTGAAGAGAAATTACATCCTGCTTTGATTCTACTGTATTACCTTACACAATTTAGTATCATCAGCAAAGATGGAGACTTTGCTCTCGATCCCAACCTCAAGGTCATTAATAAACAAGTTAAAAAGCAGGGGTCCCAGTACCGATCCCTGAGGTACTCCACTCACGACTTTAGCCCAACCTGAAAAAGTTCCTTTTATGACAACCCTCTGTTGTCTGTCCTTTAACCAGTTTTCAGTCCAGGTGCATATATTATTACTGAGTCCAATTTTCTTTATTTTGTACACCAACCTCTTGTGTGAAACCGTATCAAAAGCCTTTGCAAAATCTAAGTAGACCACATCAACTGCATTACCCTGGTCTAAATTCCTACTTACCTCCTCAAAGAAACAAATAAGGTTAGTTTGGCAAGATCTATCCTTCATAAATCCATGCTGACTATTACTAATTATTTTGTTTTCAATTAGGTATTCCTGCATATTATCCCGTATTAAACCTTCAAGATGTTTCCCTACTATTGAAGTCAAGCTTACAGGTCTGTAATTTCCCGGTTGTGATCTAGCTCCCTTTTAAATATAGGCACCACATCTGCTTTACGCCAATCTTGTGGTACTGAGCCTGTGGAAATGGAGTCCTTGAATAATAAATATAATGGTTTTGCTATTACTGAGCTTAACTCCTTGAGAACTCTTGGATGTATGCCATCGGGGCCAGGTGCCTTATTTACTTTAATTTTTTCAAGTCGCTTATGAACTTTTTGATGTGATGAGTCTACGCACCGAAGGATATCAACCCTTTTCTACTGCTGGAGGATGAGAGAGAAATATCCCTCGACCATGCATTGCAATTACCCTCTAAAATCAGATGTAATTCAGGTGTTATTCCTTAATCAAACTATAAAAATGTTATGGTGGGTAAAACAAAGTGGCAACAACCTGGGTACAATGCAGACTTGAAGCATCCAAGGGTTTATGGACTGATCTACAACCTCGTCAAAGAGAATCTTCCCTTTAGATTTTACATTCCTGGTGCATTGGCTTTCTTACCCAGTATACATACAAGTATATGGTTTTATTATATTTATATTTCGTATTAATATTTCCTTTCCCACCCACTTTGCCAAGAATATGTTGGTACCCTGTGAATAAATGGTAATAACAATAAGATAGATAGATAGATAGATAGATAGATAGATAGATAGATAGATAGATAGATAGATAGATAGATAGATAGATAGATAGATAGATAGATAGATAGTGGCTCAGTGAGTAAAAGCACTGACTGTGAACAAGGACACTGAGTGAAGGGGAACCTGGTTAAACTCCAGGGAATCAGCTCCTTGTGACCTTGGGCAAGTCACTTTATTTCCCTGAGCCTCAGGCACCAAAAACAGATTGTGAAGCACTTTGAGCCCATTGGGAGAAAAGCTCTATATAAAATAAAATTATAATATACATTTAGGGAAACCAAATACTGCTGTAGTTAATATTAAATAGTAGAAAACTCTTTAAAAATGGGAAAGTGCCGACTTGTCTGTTGATTGTACCCATTTATACCTTTCATTAAATCAGAATGTTTAGTGGACAAACATTTTGTGTTTCTGTCATGGATTTAAGACCTCGAGGGAAGAAAATGAAAAGAACTATGAGCCTGAACTCTCAACCTTATTACCTCTTCTGTCTCCATAAAAATGACAGCGTGTTTACAAGGAGGAAAATGCAAGCAAGGTGAGAAGGGGGGAAGTCCAAAAATCTAAAGACAAGGGTTTATTCCAGAGTATCTTGCTTTTTAGATAGGAATACAAATATACTAAACAGAGTTGAAAGTAAATAACTTGTTGTCTACACTTCTACTAAACCAATGTTGCATGTCATTCTGTAAAAGTTCTAAACACACTAGAGCTTATATAAGAATAAACATGGAATATATACAGTACCAGTACATTTGCTTATTCATTTGTCTCAATTTAGAGTGATTCTGTTGGCGAAACCCAATTTTTTGACACATTCTGTTACCTGAAAGGTCTGTCTTCAAAACTAAAGAACTCCTATAAGTATCAGCATTCTGTTGTGTAATGGGATTGATTAATGAAGGAGTGCGACTGTTTTAGTTGTGTATAAACCTTTTTTTATCGTATGCTGTGCTACAGTACTTACTTTTCAGGACTGTAATACACACACAGACAGACCATAATATATATGACTCGTATTATAGCAGGCTCAGATTTCAGCAAGCAGTCATGTCGACACAACTATGTACACATTTGTCCAACTCCTGTAGCAATCTCGTTTTTCTGATACCAAGAGGGAAATGAAATAGAAGCTCTTCCAGTCAATGGGCGGAAAAGAGAAAGTCAGAAGATTAATGAACGCGCACTTCGTTTAGATTTGTAGAGGTCAGCATACAAGGCATTTTGTACAAGAAACGTCTTGCCATGTAGCTTTGAGTCAATCATATTGTAACTTCATATATGCTTCATTTTCATTTTTACAGATTTTAAGGTAAGGTAAAAGAAACCCACCCCACACTGATGAGACACAAAAAATGGAAACAGCGGTATGTGAGTAGGTTTACTGGCTATGCACTTCTTTATCCCAGGCTGGGCTGAAAATCTGCATAATACGGCAGGCATAAGTTTATAGGGGCCCATGTTAAAATGAATTAAAAAGAGTGGCACACTGCGAGTGCTCATTTGTATGTCATTACCCAGAATCCCTGGAAGCACTGTTTGCGAAGCAATAATGTAGAAAGACTAGGTTTCAGACCTCTCTGAGACATACAAATGCCATCACAAGTGGTATTTTTATTTAAAGGTAAAGAGAACAAACCATGAGTATTTCTGAGGCACAACGGCCCCATCAAGAGAATCAACAAATAGCACAAATACCCAGCCGCAGTCACCATATATATTTTCTTCCATCACCAAAGCATATCACACACATGGTTGATACACACAGAGAAACAGGATTATGCATTAATTCTAGATGTACAGTACAGCTACGTTGGTTGGTAAGAATGTAGGACCGTTCCATTTGTACAATACAGCAGCCGGAAGAAAGTGTGTGTTAAGGAGACCCTTCTGAACACGAAGAAGCGCATTTACAGCATAATCAACAGAGGTCTAAGTCACAGGAGTTTACAGGTCAATGCTCAATGTGGATAAGGAACACAGCGTGGCTTAGGTAGGATGTGGTTCACCTTGGGAACTGGTGGTGAAAAGTCAAACGTGGGAGGAGAAAGAGAAATAATAAGTAGTGCATAACAAAAGGAGGAAGACTAATTAGTAAACTTCTCCTTGTACGAAGAAATTGCACAAAGGTTAGAGGACGGCTTTCCCGTATATTGTGGGGATAACAATAAAAACTTCATTTGTCACTCAATAGACCATAACATTTAGGCACACCATACTTATTAAACATTTGAATAGGCTTTGTTAAACATTGTGTTAACCCTTTGAGTGCTGGAGGGGCCTCAGCACCGGAAGGCCACAGCCCCTCTGAAACAGCGCTGCCAGGTGACTGCGGGTGGTTGGGGGCCCTTAATCTGGAAACAGAAGAGAAGGAGCTCTCCCTTTCCATTTCCCTGTACTTCAGATCACATCCCGCTCTCCACGGGAATACAAGATGCAATCAAAACTTACACACACACAAAAAAGCCCTCTTTGGGCATCAGGTGGCCATTATGTCATGGGACCACGCCCAATGTGACTACGTCTTGGGGCACCCAAACGGTTAATGCAAGTCATTTTCAAAGTGAAAGATGATCTTATTTGCTTCCACTGTCAGAATAAATAGATTTCTCTAGAGATCCCTGCAGTATAATTCTTATTGTATCTGGCAATTTCTATTATGGCAACATTTAGTCAGTCCCCTTCATTTGAATAGAGCTGATCTCTTCATAGTATATTGAATAGGGGACCATGAGATGTCTGATGGGCCATTACCAACTGCAAGGCGGTGTGCCTCGGACTGTCAAGGCATTGCACGCGGTTGACCTGCCCATTCTCGCAGCCAAGTGACCGACCATAGCGCTTCACCGGTACTCATTTACTCTGCACTATTGCAACTGGACTAACACGGCTATTGCTATTTATTTTTCAGTCATTACAGTTAGGATGCAACCCCAGTATGTCAGCCCTGAGCAACACATTAGCTCTTTCTCCACCAGAGAAGCCTCCAACTCACAAATACCTCGGCAACTCCAGGGAAATGTGATAAAGTTAGAGGCATTTCGCTAACAAATTACCACCAACTTTTCTGCAAAAAGGTTTTTACGAGTTTGTAAATTGCTTTAAGTATTTAAAAAAAAAACAGGTGGCAAAACAAACGGGGACCAGTTTGAAAATCTTTAATAAACACTGTAAATGATCAACTGGAAGGGCTGCCGGAGAAAATAACAATACTAATCCTCCGTATATGAAATAATCTACTTCACGGAAGCTTCCCCCCAGATAAGAAAGACTTGGAAGGACTTTGGAAGACTTGGCACATTTTTCTGTTGCCAGTTATTCAGAAGATTAAGACAAGCTCAGTTACTGTTCATGGCATATAAACCTCTCTCTCTCTCTCGAGATTAGGGCAAAAATAACTCATTACTTGGCTCTTGTTGGCTCTAATCTGTCACTACCAGACATGAATGGGTGCTAAACAATGAACAAGTGAGGCATTTTAAAGCTGTTGTTAAACCAGGTTGTAAACACAAGCCATGAAGTCATATATAGAAGGCTAAAAGAATCATATCCATGTGTGACTGGGTAGGGGGTATAAAGAAGCAGTTCCAAATAGGATCACATTTTACTAACGACAGCATGTTTAACGGGTTAGTGATTGATACCTTAAAAGAAAACCAGACAAGTAAATATTTTCTTTCAATAATTAAATTTTGATGGTTTTCTAAATTTACACTTGGGAATTATTTTCAGTGCCAGAATGTTTTGCCTTCTGCGTGTTCAATAACCTTTCACTACCATAACGGTCCTTTTGAAAGTAAAGGTCAGGTGTAAGTCATACAAAACATTTTTGTTAAATGATATACATGACAGTGGCATTTCTTTTAGGGAATCAAATCTGGGTTATCCATGCCTGGCTCTTACAAAAATGAAATGTGGATTTTAATAGATTTTAATAGATGGTGAAGAAAAAGGAAAAAAAAAAGGAGATAAGGCAGAAGTTAACAAATAACATTTTTACAAGGAAATATTTCCCAGGACCTCAACAGCCCTGTTCCTTTAACCATGGTGAAAAGAAGGGTAACGTACAGTAAACCAGGCACGCCCCGCAGGGTGGGTGCAAGGCTTTCCAGGGGGCGCGGCGGTTGCAGAGGCCCCGCGCTCTTCCCCAAGTCATTTTAATTAAATGCCGGGGGAACGCGTGAGGTTTCTGTAACGTCCCTTACTTGGTCTTCAGCGACACGTCGCCATGGCAACACAGCATCATTTGACGCCGAAGACAAGATAAGGAGGGGCGGCGAGCAGGGGGGAGAGCAGGCAGGGGGGCACAGCGGGGAAAGTTTGCGCACCCCTGCAGTAAACAATGAATTCTTTACCTTTTCCAGAATGGTACCCGATACATCGGTAACTGATTGTTGCCTTTCTCGCCCTACTGGGCCAGTGGGATTATAAATCATTTAACAAATAATCAGACAATTTAAGGTTAAAAGAGGTTAATCAAGAACATACTGTGGCTGGGAGTCATGAAGCCATGATGTGGGACATCACGTCCGATCTTACGATAACTGCCATTGACTTGAATACCGCCAGATCGAGCGCCATGTTCTGCTTCGCGGCTGCACGACTCTCGCCCAGTATCCCTTGCTGCAATGTTTTTTTTATCTTCAAAGCTCAGCGGCTATGGTGTGCTGGAAGCCCAATACCACATGAAGCCACAGCTTCAGAAACATGAAGGCGCGAAACATCTATATTACGCCAACAGCTATGTGCCCAATGCTTTATATAAAAAGGGGAGAAGAACCCAAACATAAGAGCATCTATTATAAAAAGAGTAGGCTCTTTGGAGCAAAGATTAATATCTCAACAAACAAGTGACCACAGGAGATACATGATCAAACAATGAGTGGTAGGGAAGTTGGAGAGGAAAATGGTGGTGCACAATCGGAAGAATACACCAAGGGATGGTAAGTAATGCTAATTCAAATGTTTATTGGCACATAACAGGATTTTAGAAAAGGCACTCTTAGATGTTTCATGCCTATCGGCGCTTTATCAAAGAGCAGTGTAGGCTGGTAGTACCTTACCCTTTGCAGAAAACACATTTGTGTGAGGGTCTATAGCCCGTGTCAGAATTTTGTTTATTTACATACGAATAAGCATATTGGGCTTTTCAGGCTAGAATACTAAGGCTGGGGCTATAGAGGGGGGGAGCAGTGCTGAGGCGCGCTGACGCTGAGGCTCGCCTGCTGAAATCTGCGCGATTTCCTGCCCATGCAGGCGAGCCAGCGGGCGCGATCGGGAGGCAGGGGGAGACTGAGGGAGGCGGGGCAGTGACGTCGCTGGGCCAATCGCCCACGACGCACCGACGTCAACATCACGGCGCCGACGTCACGGCACCGTGACGTTGACGCTGCTCCGCGCTGATTTGATGTTTTCAGCCGACAGCGCTTTGAAAAACAGTTTGGCTGTCGGCTGAAAAATCCAGCGCCACAGCACGCCTGCGGACGCTCGCGTTAGCCCCCTCTAAAGACATCCTCATGGAGGATGCAGGGGCTCAGCGTGGAGCGCCCGCACGGCTCAGCGCGGCCTGTCCTTCTATGGACTCAGCCTTACATAGTCTACCTGTACGGGTTAGATGGTTTCAGCTTATAATTACCATTTTAATGGTTTTCTGCATAATTCATCTCCTCCCACCCCAAAAAAAGCCAAGGTTCAAATGAATGCGATTTAGGAATTCATTCATTTATTTTTACTTTGAATAATTAGGTCTGTGTGAATCAATGGTGTTAAACTGTGGCAGACTAGCTTCTCAATTCAAGTAGTTGAGACATGAGCGGCCTAGTTGTTCCACCCTCACTTTGGATAAATAAAGAATGTCCCAATAAAACCTGTTATCCTAACTAGTGTGCACCGAGCAAGAGGAAGACAGATTCCCAGCAAATTAAATAGTGCCCCCCCCCCGCCACACACTTCAAGCCTTCAGTATCTGTATGGTAAAAGATACGATTACAGTACCTTTCTAAAAATAGGTCACTCAATCACATGTAAGGAATCTAGTAAATCAATGTTTCTTCCGCCGTATTTTCCTCCAGAAACACAGCACCGTTGCACCTTCGGTAACACTTCCAGAACAAGTGGTGCCATTGTTCAGATTTCTGTATTGCGAAATATTATGCAAAAGTTTTTAGATAAAACAATTCCCGGAAGAATCTTAAAGTGGACTCTAAGCTCATTGTGGCAGGAGTTATGTTCTCCGTGTCTACTATTTTATGTCTGACATTCTTACAGTAGTCTAGATAAACCAAGTGATTCAGAACGGTGCTAAAGAACACAGTGCTAATTATAAATGTGATTCAAATAATAAATGTTAAGTGTAAGGTGAAATAACAGAATTCTCAACCTTCAGAGGGAATTGCACGGATTCCCTATAGCAACAGTATACAGTCTGCGCAGTGAGCTCCGATCCGGAACACAGAGGACTGCTTTGCTGTGTACCTGCCTCCTCGACCGAGTAACCGAAAGTTTGCCAAGTTACCGACGGATGTGACGTCAGACGCCATCTGATGCCATTCAGTTGCGGGAGTATCGAAGACAGACGGCTCGGACACTACCTCTCTGGCGTGAGATTCACTGCTCAACTTAATCTGATGTGCTTGTTTCATTTGTACACAATGCGAGTACATATTTTAGCTTCTTTTTATAGATTTGTTCCATCATCCACTGTGTGATTTTATTGCACCATCATATTTTTCTTGTTTTTTGGGGTGTTCCTGACTTATTGCTCCCTTCATACCCTGGATGTATATTCTTACAGTAGTAACACACTGAATGTGTAAAACACACTGCAATGTTAATGTTATAATGTATTATTGGGCACATTGTTTATTTATTAATATTAGTTAGTATTGAGATTTTCATCAAGATATACGAGGTTAAAAACAATACTGCAGAAAAGGTTTTATTACTCTCGATTTCAGTCAGCACAGAACATTAAATGGTAAACAAAGACAGGCATCTATATATGCTCATTTACTAAACTCGCCGGTCTGCAAAACTGAGGCAAATCACCAGATTTAGCAAAGGCAAAATCCCACCTGCTTTCAATAGGACTACATATTAATTTATATTTCTGTATCTACAGTGTATGCACTAAATACCTTTTATAGTTTTTACCTGGCGTGCTGTGTCGTCTTCCCAATCTTCGGAATTTGGTGGAGTATATATTGAATATGTTTTGGCCCACATTTGCCTTTATTTGCTTTTTTTAGGGTGTGCTACTGTACCACGCTTTTTATATCTATCTTTCCAGGGCCGCCAACAGGGGGGAGAGCCAGGACACTTCTCCGGTGGTTGAGGGGGGGCCCGACCAGCAGGCACTGGAATTTGGGCCCAGTGAGACTCAACTTCGGTGTCCGGCTGTCGGGCCTCTGGTTGCCGCCGGTCCCCAGCTGTTACAAGCCCTTCTCTGCAAGACCGGGTCTCTCTCTTGACGGTGCGCGCCATAAGCTGAGCGCAACTTCTGTGTGGGCCCAGCTTCTAGTACGCACCAGCGGGAAAGAGGCCAGGCCTCACAGAGAAAAGCCTGGCATGGGAGAGAGGCCCGACATGGGAGAGAGGCCCAGCCTCGCATTGAGGGAAGCCCAGCCTTGCAGAGAGGGAAGCCCGGTGTGGGAGAGAGGTCCAGCTTTGCAGAGAGGGAAACCCATCATGGGAGAGAGGCCCGGCCTCGCAGAGAGGGAAGCCCGGCATGAGAGAGAGGCCCAGCCTTGCAGAGAGGGAAACCCATCATGGGAGAGAGGCCCGGCCTCGCAGAGAGGGAAGCCCGGCATGGGAGAGAGGGAAGCCTAGCATGGGAGATAGGCCCGGCCTCACAGGGAGGGAAACCCGGCTTGGGAGAGAGGCCCGGCCTTGCAGAGAGGGAAGGCAGGAATGGGAGAGAGGCCCGGCCTCGCAGAGAGGGAAGCCCGGCATGGCAGAGAGGCCTGGCCTCGCAGCTAGGGAAGCCCAGCATGGGAGAGAGGACCGGCCTCGCAGAGAGGGAAGCCCGGTATGGGAGAGAGGTTTGGCCTTGCAGAGAGGGAAGCCCGGCCTCGAAGAGTGAGAAGCCCGGTGTGGGAGAGAGGCCCGGCCTCGCAGAGAGGGAAGCTCGGCCTCGCAGAGAGGGAAGCCCACAAGGGAGAGAGGCCCGGCTTCACAGAGATTGAAAACCGGCGAGGGAGAGAGGCCCGGTATCGCAGAGAGGGAAGGCCGGTGTGGGAGAGAGGCCTGCCTCACACAGAGGGAAGCCCGGCCTCGCAGAGAGGGAAACATGGCATGGGGGAGAGGCCCAGCCTCACAGAGAGGGAAGCCCAGCATTGCAGAGAAGAAAGCACAGCATGGGACAGAGGCTCAGCAGCAGCTGGGAATAGCTGAGGCAACAGAGGCCTCAGACCACCCCAAAAGGTAGGTGTGTTGTGTGTGTGTGTGTGTGTGTATTTATTGTATTGTGTGTATTTATTGTATTTTGTTTGGGGGAGTATTGTATTTTGTCTGTGTGGGGGGTATTGTATTTTGTCTGTGTGGGGGGTATTGTATTTTATGTGTATGTGTGGGAATATTGTATTGTACAAAAAATTGTAGTCCTGGGCCCTGGGAAATCTGTCTCGAGAGTGAGAGACTTCAGCCAGAAGCCAAATGCAACGAAGAATGACTTCGCACTCCAGTAAAAATGTTCAAACAATAAGTAGCTGTATTGAAGATACACAGTGTCCAACAATGGTACCTTCATCAGCACCACCCTCATGCAAGTCCCATAGTTGGACCGAGACGTTGGACTTTGTGTACTTCTTGTTTGAACACTTTTACTGAAGTGCCGATTCGTTCTTCATCGCATTTGGTTTCTGGGTGAAGTTTTTCTATACAGTACTTATTTTTTATGACCCGTGCACTTCTTTTTCTTTTTGAGGTGTGCCTTCTGTATACTGTATATGTGTATCTATATATTTGTATACACATTTTATAATGGATAGCCATACAATGGATAGCCATATTATGTATTCTCTTGAAATTAGCTCACTTCATGCTTTAAGCATTGAGATAATCTATGGAACAGTCGAGCGTATTAAAATGGTTTCAATTGAGCAACCCCACCTATTTGACACAGGTGTAGACATTTCAGGATCTAATCCACTACCCATCATTCACTGATGAAGTCACCTGATAGTATGAAGTAACCTGACACAATTAAAAAAGAAGTGCAGCACTTGGTTTTGCTCCAGTTTAGTAAGCTGGGGACTTTAGTAAAAAGGCTCATGTAGTTTAACATGTACCATCATTCCCTGCATGCTGTTGTCACTATACTAAATCTTCAAAGTGCCACTGCACTTGGGTATCACTATGTAAATATAAACACAATAAAACAATTTTTACGGAGTTCTACTTCTACCATAGGTGTCAAGCTGGTATTTTTCATCAATACATGCTCGTAAACATAATATACTGCAAAGTAAAGCATGTCCAGGGGCGTAGCTATAACCGGCGCAAAGCCTCGGGGCCCGTGCTCCTGGGGTGTCCGCTCTCCCCCCCCCCCCCCTGTCGGCAGCCCATCTGTCTCTCTTCAGATAGACAGGCTTGGGAGGGTAGGAAGAGCAGAGGTTGCCAGCTGCGGAATGCTGAGCTGATCACAGAACAGCTGTAGGAGGGAGGAGGCCGTCTGGCTGCTTAACCACTTCGGGGCAGCAGGTGGCGCTGCAGAGCACTTCATAGCTGCTCCGCTCAGCATCTCCGTGTGTCTGTTGATAATTGTGTGTGGGTGTGTCTGTGTTTGCGCCCCCCTGTCCGCGCTCCCCCTTGCCTGCACCCCACAATCCCCCTCCTTACCTGCTCTTGGGCTCTGCACATCATATGACGTCACAATGTCATTTGATGCCGCGTTTTCATGGCGACGCGACGCCGAAGAGCCGGCTAAGAGCAGGTAAAGGAAGTTTCGGAAGTCTCACGCCTCCCCCGGCATTTCATTTACATGCCTGGGGGAAGAGCGCGGTGTTTGCAGAGGATGGGGACGGAGAAAAAATTGCAGTCAGTATTAATATTAACGGGGCCCTAAAAAACAAAATTTTGCCCGGGGGGGTCCACGAAAGTTTAGCTACACCACCGAGCATGTCGGTATCTTGATCTAACCTCTCTTCTAGAGAACAGGAACATCAAATATTACTGAGGGTGCCCAACATTGATAGCGATGGCTGACTTCCACTAGCCCTCTAACTCCCCATAACACATTCCGAACCCCAGCACACAAACTCCACGGAAAGGAAAGACTCTGCTTCTATTCATTATAGCTGTATCCAGCAATGCATAGCATCAGCTTTTAGGAATCGACACAGAACTTTTAATATATATATTTATATATTTATTTATTTTCTTCAGTTTAACAATTCTCAGTATCCTTACAGTATACGATGACACAAGTTCAATTTAATGCTCTTTCTTAAAACTAGAATATACCACTTTGCGTGAACCACATGACTACATTCTGTGTTAGCTGTGAATTGTTTTCCAGAACATACATGTTATATTATTTTTTTTAACATGTTCAGGTATTACTACATTAGTTAAAAGGCACCTCTAATTGCTCCCTTCTGCCTTTGGGTGTACAAGGTCACAGTAACATCTGCTTGGCTTTTCTCAGCACATCATTTATTTCCGATTGTTGTTTCTTCTCTTGAGGCTCAACTTTATATTCAGTTAGACAAATGCATCCCCTGCCTACACAATATGGGGTTCTGACGGCAAAGTGAAATGTCAGAATCAAACTCTCTGTGAGGCGCCTGTTTAAGATGCATGCTATAAAATGGCAGGCAAGCCCCCAGGAGACTTCTTTGCCATCCACACGGCTGTTTGGATCATTCTGCTCAGTGTCTTCAAATTCAGCAATGGTGTATCCAGGTAACTCTTCCCTTTGCTTATACCAGAGTGTTCTAACTTCGCTCCTCAGGAGCCAACAGGCCACGGTCTTCATAGCAACCCCCAGCTAATCAGATTGTCTTAATAATAAGTAGACATAAGTAAATTGAATAATGTGTTAGAGGAGACTTGAATACCTGTCCCATGATTAGCCTTTGCAGACTAAACTCAGACCCCCCTGGTTTACCCAATCCTCAGTTTGCAACAAGCATTCCTGATTGATCTCTGCTTCCGCTGATGACCGGCCTGGCACAGCACAATGTCATACTGTACAGTATATTCCATCAACAGCAGAAAAGCATCCAGCAGGTGGTTGTACATTAACATGTATATTTGAAATTGTCTGTAAAAGCAGTCCCATTTCCACAGCCTCAATTATACAAAATGCCTTTCAAAGTTTCTAACTTGACCTGGCTGTAACTAGCACCCAAATATAATATATTCCATGCTATCTATTATTGTACTAATTAGTCAGCCTTTCTGGCTGTCGTTTTTTCAAAGCGATCAGTGCTGAAAAGGTGGAACATACAGTAAACGTGTGGAGAATGAGTGGAGTGCTTTCGCTTTAATGCAATGTGAATGAATGGTTCTAGGTGGGACTAGTATTCCCAACCTGGGTCCAGATTATGATGAGATGGTAGCTCTGCCCTCATATAAGCGTCGGTTTTGCCTAGTAATGAAGAAATACAGTACCACAACCCGAATGCTCCGGAATTGGAAAACATACGCTAGGTGAAAATCTCATGGTGAGATTGAGCCAGTACTCAGTGAGGCTGGGGCTTTAAAGCAGCAAAATGTGAAATCTTCTGAGTTTTTTTTTTTTTAAATACCTCACTTCTGTAGTATTAGATACATTACTTTTTTTTTTGTTTTTTGTTTTTATTAAACTCTTAATGTCATTGTTTTATAGCATCCTTTGATTTCTATAGCAGGCTTTAGCCCACCTCCCAAGCAGTGCAAGATCTTTGCAACACTTTCCTGTTTGGGATCATTTGTTGCAAATGTTCCCAGCAGTTTAAGCTGCAAACCGTAACAATAGATAATGTTACCTTACTAATATAAGGATACATTGTAGCTGCTGAGTTACACTGACTGAAACAGCCATTATGTTTGGCCCACAATCAGGATTTTTACAGATTTATAACAGGAGCACGATTGCCATCTTAGGTAAGAATGTAGAATTACACATTGTCACATGCTTTACTACATATACAAATAATTTTAAAAAAGGCAAGGGGGAAAAGTTGGTAGGGGTATTGCTGCTGTAATGATCAGTAACACTTTTCCTGAAAAAATCTACTGCATCATCTCTATTTTACCCCACTTCTCCCAATGACAGTGCACTTGAAAATTAGAAGTAACTTTCAATGCATTATTTACACGTAAAACCTTTTAGAAACAAATAAACAAAACAAAGCCATTTAACATACCCAATATGTTCAGGCGTGTACAGAATATGGGATTATGCAAATTCTGGGTCCAGTTTGAGCTATATGATTTCTGGAGCGGACAATAAAATCTGGGTTCTGGTTACAAATACCCTAAAAAGACAGTACTTCAGTACTTACTGGTCACCTTTCCTTTGTAGTGGCTAGTATGTTGTAATAACTTTACCACTGGTACCCAATGTCAAATTCTTAGAAACTATTCCCAAACATCTCAAGATGATGCAAGGAACCACCCACCTGTCCTCCATTCGACTATCATTTGCAAAGGTAATTATTTCTATGAGTCAATTACTTGAAACCTGTCTGGAACATCATGCCTTGGTTTGTAACACATAAGATTTCTATCTGCATGATACTCAAATCGGTTAAAGCAACATAATACGTTTAATCGTTTTTTAATTAACTATCCATAAAAGTATGAGCAGTTAGAACACATGGAACGAGAATGTCCTTTTCTTTTACAGTTGGTAGAATTCAGTAATATTTTATTCATTCAGGAAGCAATCTTGCTTGTGACAAAAGCCTGTTGGTGGCCAGTAATAGACTTCCTTGCATGGTTTCCACTTTATGGAAAAGCTCCCGTGGAATGGAATGGAATTTGCCCTCTCTCTGGGACTAAACTTTTTAAAAGCGGGGTTCTGAGACTTTCCAGGGAATAAGACTGTATCGCATTTATTATGCGGTAATGCTCTATCTAGTGGTGGGCAACGTGATATATTTCAAGGGCCCCAGCGAATGATAATAGTAATGTGTGGCCCTTCATCCCACAGATGGGACACACATAATTCACAGTCACTGAGGCCGTAGGACACACCAGCCTTGATTCACCAAAAGTTAATCAAGTTAAAAAAATTGGCATTAATCGCTATTTAACACCAATTTTATTTATAGTGTCCTATTCACTAAAACCAGATTGCAAGTGTTAAAGCAGCAACAAGACGCTTTTTAATCACAGTGATATGCCCGTGTTCATTTACAGTAGCACATGCAGATGAGGAATCGTTGGCTGCTTTTTCTCATGCTATTTACTAAACTCTGATACCTGGTGAGATTAAGCGAACAGCAAAAGAATATCGCACATTTTTATCACCTGCCCAAGGCTGGCATTAGGCCGGTCTCTCTGTATAGTATATACTGCAATGGCCACTATATACATATAAGCAAGATCAGACTAGCCAACCTAGAATAGGTGATAAAGCACACTAAGATAGAACAACATATTTAACCGCTTAGTAGCTTAAGTAGCCATCTTGTCCTGACCAACCTATGGACTAGCTAGCAACTTGGGCTACTCAAGGCTTAATATTTACCCCATACAGTATGGATGTTCTGCTTCTTGCGATGTATTTGTAGGACGTTTAAGTTGTACAGTATGTGAACCCCTTAGGTTCCCTTGAAATGCATTGGCAGCTAAATGGTACCAAAATGGTTAAATCATTTTTCTGCCATATGGTTTTATAAGAAATCCCCCCCTTGCCCCAACACTCAGTTACTCTATTATTATTATTTATAAGCGGACAATGGGGGAACGGAGTGATACAAGTTGCATAAACAAAATGGCAAACCTAACAAGGACAAACAAGTGCAGCCAGATACAAAAGGCAATGAGGACCCTGCTCATGGGAGCATACCGTCATTTACCTTCTATACAGTATAACACTTCTGTTGGGTGTTTGTTCAATGCATCAACTACCCTTTCATTATTTTAAATTCAGATTTGCAGGCTTGGGTTTACTCTGGGTGAAGTTTTACCTTCATTCTCACACATAGAAGTTAAAATGTGATAGTACTGAGGTGGAGGGTACAGAGAACCACTATTGTTTTATTTGCAATCTTCCATTTTCTTTTTACAGACTTATGTTAAAATAGTTCACACCTTTCCGGTCAGGATACAGTATGAGCAGGGCTGCCGACAGCTTTCCCAGGACTAGAGTTTCCCCAGCTTCCTCACACCCCGCCCCCCCCCCCCCCCGTGTCGGTGGTCTTGTGAGCCCTCCCTCTATTTCTTACACAACTCCTCACTCTCTCTCTCTCCTCTATTCCCTGCCCCCTTCTCACACTCCACCCCATGTATTTCTTTCCCCATCTCATCGCACACTTTCCCCTGCTCTCTCACTCTTCCCCCCTCTCTCACTCCCCGTCTTACACTCATCCCCCTTCTCTCTCACTCTTCCCCCCCCCCTCTCTCACTCTTCCCCCCTCTCTCACTCCCCGTCTTACACTCATCCCACTTCTCTCTCACTCTTCCCCCCCCCCCCCTCTCTCACTCTTCTGGTCTTACATTGTTCTCCCCTCGCGCGCACTTCTTCTCTCTCACTCCCCCACCTCGCCCACTTCCACATCTTACACTCTTCCCTTCTCTCTCTCCCCAACACCCCCACCTCTATCACTCTTCCCCCTTCTCACACTCTCCCCTATCACTCAATACTTCCCCTCCCCCTCCCCCTCCTCTCACTCAATCCCACTCCTTCAATCCACCCCTCTCACACACATACTGTACACACAACACCCTGCCAAACACCCTACTGGCCACAAACACATTTACAATCCAGCGCAATGCACCCCCCCCCCCCCCCCACACGCACATACCCTGGGGTGGACTCAGGCCTTCGGGGCTGCACCAGTCCCATGCACAAATGCGATAGTTAGGCCAAACATTTGGCGCATACTAGTGGGGGAGAGAGGCCCAGCGCAGACGAGATGGAGAGTGGCCCAGCAGAGAGAGGCCAGGTGGTGGGATGAAAGTACTGGCATGGACAAGGGGGACAGTGGCCTGGTAAGGGAAAGAAGCCCGGCGCAACAGCAGATGAGGAGAGATGACCTCTGACCAGGCCCAACTTCCAGCGCCAGTCGACTAGGGCCCCCCACATCCTCCGTGCCCAGGGAAGTTTTTACCAACTGCCCCCCCCCCCTCTGTCAGCGACCCTGAGAGTATTATAGAAGATTTTCTTATATGAAGTCCAAAGAACTTTGACAATATTTGTATTTTCGTACCATTACTTTTTTTTTTTTTACAAGGCACTGCTTCCACATCTTCAAATAACCAGGCCTAATTGTGTGTGTGTGTGTGTGTATAGTAATGTATATATATATATATATATATATATATATATATATATAATATATACTCTTCAGAGCAGGGAAAATGTATGTCTGAAGCACTTCTCCCCTTTATGTGTTATTTATAATATTTGTTATAATATATATATATATATATATATATATATATATATATATATATATATATATATATGTACATTAATGGTGCTATATAAATAAAAACATACATACATACATAATCTTTTATATATTGTCTCAAAAATAAATTCTCACATTCATACAGATGTAGCAAGACTTACTGTCTCTAGAGCTGCGGGTGAAGAAGCTTAATGCCATGGCACCAGAAATCGTGCTGCCACGGTAGCACTGTGGGGGGCGGGGGGGTACATTAGATCAGACAGCCCCCCCCCAGCGCTAATCCTCTGGCACGAGGTAGTTGTGGTTCTGCAGCTTTAAATACTTCAATCAAACAGGTTTGATTAGCAGATGACAAACTACATTCATGCCCTGACCCAGGCTGTGGGTGGAAAACAGAATATATTATGCTCTCCTTCTCATGCAGGGAGCATTGTACTCCATATGTTGGTAATGTAAACAGAAGCTCACAGATTCACCTTCTCCCATTACAAAGGGTCAATGTGCTTTTAAGAATGTGCTCCTCTTGTTATCAAATGCTTTTATGCGCATTTTATCCATCCAGGTGACATCTTTATGAAGCCTCTAAATGTAACAACCTAATATCGGGTATCGGCTATTAGAGCAGGGGTGGCCATCTCCAGACCTCCAGGGCCACCAACAGGTCAGGTTTTCATGCTGTCCCTGCGTCAGCACAGGTGGCTCAATCAGTGGCTAAGTCAACAACTGACCTGTGCTGAAGCAGGGATATCCTGAAAACCTGACCTGTTGGTGGCCCTTGAGGACTGGAGTTGCCCACTTCTGTATAAGAGGGATAGTCCCACATAACTAGTAAAGTTCATTTTTATTTTTTTTAATCCATGTCATTGTCTTTCTTAGATTTAATCGCCCATAGCGTTTTCATTTACAGGATGTGCTAAATATGTCAAAATGTACGTTTCTCATTTTTTTATGTAATTCAAATGTAATTACTGTTCTCCTCCATCTGTTTGGCTAATTGCGCAGCATAATTAGTTTACACAAGACACAAGGAAAAGCAAACTAGCTGCGGATGAACAGTTTTCCTGTATATACAATTGTTTATTATGAACAGTTTTATCCTGTAATTAGATTTTTAGGAAGATGAAATGACCCTAAACCTATGTATACAGCTCAACCCCATTATAGCGCGATCCGCATATAACGCGGTGGCCGGAGGCACCGATGCAGGCGGTCGGACGCTGTACCCCTGGCAGCAATCTTAGGAAGCTGGGCTCTATCCTATGCAGGTAGGCCCATACGGCCAAGAAAAGGCGGTCCTAGGGTGAGCGGATAACGGGTCGGTCGGGAGATGTCTCAGGTCTGGCGGTGGCGGTAGATAAGAGCTGTTTGCCAGAGGGCTCCCGCCAAAAGATACTGAGAATAGGGCTGACAAATGACTAGCGACTGGCTGACAATTTATTTTCAAGTATTGTTAAGGCAAAGTTGTGACCAATTTCTACTTCCACAAAACTGTGTCATCTCAGTTTGTAGTAGGGGTGTAAGTAAACCTTGCGGTAGGCACACTAAGCCTTTATAGAGGGGGGTGGCAGAGTGTGTGTATGTGTGTATGTGTGTATGTATATATATGGGGCTGTGTGTCTGTACAATTTCCTTTTAATAAACTTGCAGTAAAAGCAAAAGAAAGTAGACAATCATACGGATAAAAATCAATACGGGTCCAAAGGTGTCTATCTTTTTTATGAAAAATGTAAAAAATAAATAAAAATAATGCGCTGATGTCACACGCCCTAACCCCTCATTGGGCTCCACCTGTTTGAGGGGAATAGGTGGCGCCAGCAGGCGGGAGCCCTTAAATAGACTCATGTTACCTCTGTATGTGCACCTTGATAAAGCGCTATGGCGTGAAACGCGTAGGTGGGCTGTACACCTAAGATTTTTAAAGATGACCCAATACATTTTCACTTTTCTATCGGAGAGCATCTCGATGTACTCTTTCTTTCACTTTTTTCCATTTGTAGTGCTCCGCTGTTTTTACTCTTGCTTCAATTTCAAGTGGATTGTACACACTATACCCTAGGACAGTGGTGCGCCCCCCACGGGGGACAGGGGTGTTTGTAGGGGGGGGGGCGCGGGCGATCACAGAGGCCCCACGCTCTTCCCCATAGCATTTAAATTAAATGCCGGGGGAGGCATGAGGCCTTTGTAACTCACTTACCTGCTCTCTGCGGCGATGCAGCGCCATTGCAACGCGCGGCAAATGATGCAGCGGGGTGACATGACATGACATGACCCGCAACTTCATTTGATGCTGAGTCATTGGGAGAGGAGAGGGCGCAAACGCTGCGGCTCCCGGGCAGGGGGGCGCAGCTCAAGAAGTTTGCGAACCCCTGCCCTAGGACAGTGGTTTTCAACCTATTTTTGGTTGGGGAACCCCAGAATTCGATTCTGAAATTCTGGGGAACCCTCACCTAGTCTCTTGCGCCCCCCCCCCCCCTCACACTCATCCTTATACTCTCTCCCCCTTTATTTTCCCCTCTCTCTTCTATACACACTCCCCCCCACACACACCCTCCCCCCTCTCTCATATGCACCCTCCCCCTCACACACACATACACAAACTCTCCCCCACACAGACACACAGAAACACAGACACACAGTGTGTCTTTAAGAGAAGCGGCTCTGATTATTTTCTTCCTCTCTCACCTGTCATCCGGAAGCGGACGGCAGAAGCAGGGAGAGGGAAGAGCTTTGAGCTGCCGCTGATGCCAAGTCACTGCTGCGTGGGGGTGCCACCGTGCTTCCGGGCCTGGGACAGCTGGGAGAGTTATCCCAGCTTTCCCCCTCCAGTGGCCGCTGAACCCCTGAGGGGTCCTTGCGGAACACAGGGGTCCTGGCGGAACCCCAGCTGAAAAATCACTGCCCTAGGACTTATGGGATGGATGTTCGAGGCTGTACTATTGAAGTAAGCCCATCTGTGGTCATTACACAGTCTATGCGGTCCCCCTAGATAGCTGAAGGAAGGTATAGACATTTGATATGCGCTGTTATATCTGGAAACTGTTAACCTCTACTGCTGTGATATGTGAGGGTTTCCAGGCAAGTGTTTTTTACCTTCCTACAAAAGCCTGAGATATATTTAGATATACAGTACACATCAAGGATACATTAAGGGTATTTTTGGTTGGAAATGCATATTTGATTTTTGTTACATCTGTTATTCATTGTACTGAGCACCACACAGTTTCTGAACTTTGCTGATTTGGCAACAAATTGCCACAAATCAGTGTTACAAATATCTTGCACTGCTGGGGAGGTGTGCTAAAGTGTGCGATAGAAATCAAAGGCTGCTCAGTATATTGAAACCCATTAAAAATGGCATTAAGAGTTGAAAAATAAAAAATGCAGTAAGTGTCATCTAATACTACAGAACTGATCTATAAAAAACAAATCACACATGTAGGATATTGTTTGGATTGCCTCATGCATTGGTATATGAAATGTCAACACTAGTGATGTACCGAGTGCCCGGAAATCACGGGGTACTCTGCTTACCCGCCGCTTTTTCAGCTACCCGGAAACTACCCGGACCCGGCATCAGGGGGCTGGGACCGGAACCGGGTCGGAACCGGTGCCAGGTAATTTCAGAGCAACTGAAAAAGACTTCAACACTTACCTGCAGCCAGCGATGGAGGCTGTGGAGGAACGCGGCAACGTCGTTGAAGCAGCAGCAGACGTCCTTGTTCAGCCGGTGGGAGCAGCGGAACACAGCACACAGCTGATGCTGGTGGGATCCAGGGAACCATGTGACCAGAGCAGGAGCATTCCTATTGGACAGCCGGGGAGGAGATGGCTGTCCAACAGGAATGCTCTTTCTTCGGCTGTGTTCCGCTGCTCCTGCCGGCTGAACAAGGAATTCTGTTGCTGTCACCACCACCAGAACATCTGCTGCTGATTCAATGATGTTGCCGAAGTCCTCCTCACCCTCCACAGTGGTCTTGCTCACCCTCTGCCGCTGGCTGCAGGTATGCCAATGCTACCCGGCCTGCAAACTGCACCATATACCTGGTACCCATCAACACGCAGTACAACACTAGTCAACACCTATTTGAGAGCAGCATTAACTATAATGGGTAGAACAGGGGGTTTCTCAGATGTATCCATACGGGTTCTCCAAAAACAAATATGTAATGGCAGATCCCAGCTAGTGGATTCCTGAGCCTGTTTGTGGACTGTGCACTTATTAAGGCCCCAAACTGCACCTTAGTGGGTGGTAGAGCTATCAATTAAAGCAGTAGCTTCCCAAATCACAATGCTTTGCATGCACAGTGACGAGGCATTGTGGGGTGTGACATTGGAAGTTCCCGCAGTAATTGACAGCTGTACCACCAACGCAGGGCCAGCCTTAAGCTTTGCAGTGCCCAAGGTGGCACGCTGGCAGCGGGGCCCTCCTTATAAAAAAAAGTTATGGGAACTTACCCTGACGAGCTACGGCAATGTGATGCTACAGGAGGCAGTCTACCCAGGAAAACGTAAGACCCCTCACAAAGAAAAACACATAACTCTCGGTGAGAAGCGGTTCTGCTGGTCCAGCGGTTCCGCACTCCCTCCTCCACCTCCCCCCTCAGGTCGGGTGGAAGTTGGATCCCGGAAACAGGAGGAGAGAGCGCGAGGCTCCCAAGAGGTGCAGGGCACACGGCGGCTGCCTTGCCCTAAGGGCGGCCCATGTTCATTTGCAATTTGGGGCCTTTCTCCATCATCCAAATTAAAGTTTTAGATATCCCCTACATTTTCATCCCAAATCTCCCTGAAAGAAGCTTTTAAATGTTGGCCAGTATATACGAGTCTTGTCTTTTCTGTAGTATATTGTACATAATATAACAATTCCCTTTTGGTTTTTATTTTCCCAGGAAAAGGGCTCTCTGTTTAGTCTAGAAGAGAGCAGGTGTTATGGACAGTACTGCCTCAACTTCAGCTGAACTTGTCTGAGACTCCATGCAAACATCAATTTTATGCTTGGCTTACCTGAATACTTCAAAAGACTCCTCTCACATTGTAATCAGGGTCTGTTTAAACCTTTTTCATAGGAGTTGAAAGATCTGCCCATATTATAGTGTAATACTTGAAAACGAGCTGAAAATGTGCTTAATGATCATTAATCATGCTATGTTTGTGTTTAACATTGCTATACCAGCAGAAATATGTCATATTTACTTGCAAACAATTGACCTTTCTTGGCTTGTATTGGGTTAAGGATTGACTGGGCTTATTATTTCTGAAACTAGAACATTATAGTGTTGACAGGATTGGTAATTTATTAATAAGGAGACTCGTAACTCGACTCGTCTTTTTCATGATGAATAAAATTAGCATGCAACTTGTTTTCTTGTATAGAACTGCAACATACTGTATGTAGCACTGTACATATCAGCTATGCAGACACAATAAAGGCTTGCCCCAAGTAATGAATAAACTACTTTTGGTTGGACAGGGATCACAATGTGCTAATATTGGGATTCAAACAGGACTCACCGACTGTATTTATTATCCTTTATTTATTATTATCCTTTTTTTATTATTATCCTTTATTTGTAAAGCACCAACCTATTCTGTGGTGCGGTACAGTGGAGGTACGGAGTTATGTATATTACATAAACAGAATGACATACAAGTAAGGACAAATGGAAAATGGGATGGCGGTGGACAGCAGAAGAAATCACCAGACCTGGACTGCTGATGCCAACTGCAAAAAAACTTTAATGGCACATAGACAGGGGAAGAGAAACACCAACGCATTTCACACCTGCTGCGTGCTTTGTCAAATAAGGACAAACGAGAGCAAACAGAACCCTACTCATGAGAACTTACGCTCTAGAGGAAATAAGGGTAATGTTGAAACAAAAGGTAAAGTGGCTGTTTATTTTGGGGTGGAGGATGCCTAGTGGTTGAGTATGGTCCAGCTCCATTGCTGGATCTATTAAGGTTTGGGGGTGGAGACAGGGCCGTCTAGGATGATTGAGAGGCTTGATGCAGTGACGTGCAGGGCTTCGCCTCTTACCTTCTCCGGTGGGAACCTGGTGGCATCTCCTCCCAGCATCTCATCTCCTCCAGGCATCTCCCGCTGTATTGTCCTGTCATTATGGATCCGCAGCGTCAAATAGCATCGCATTGCCATGACAACGGAGCACCATGTGATTTCACGGTGCCATGTGGCGTCACTTTGTCATGGCTATGCGGTGCCACAGGACGTCCTGTTGTCATGGCAACCCGACACCATTTGACGTGACAGAGACGTAATGATGGGACCATGCAGAGGGAAATGCCGGGAAGAGATGAGATGCCGGGAGGAGAAGGTAAGATTTACAGTGGTCCCACGCTCTCCTCTTGGCAATCAGTTTAATTGTTGTGGGGGAAAGTGTGGGGTCTCTGTAATCACAGGGCTCGGTGCAGTGGCACTGACTGAACCGCTATCACGCTGGCCCCGAGTGTGGATGTTAGGGGGGTGTATTTTAAGACCAGTGTTCAAATAAACAAGCTATTCCTCCCACTTAATTGGAATTGTATTCTGACTTTGGTGCGAAAACAGGCACTTTAAATTACTGAAGACATTAAGAATCAAATGGAGATAGAATAAAATGTTTACACTGTACAGTCATTTGTAGGACATGGTTGTGCTTTATTTTGCCTTAATGTGATCACACAGTGTAGATACATTGAGTCCTGATCATAGTGGGGTTCTCTGTCTCATAGTGCACACTGCTCCTCTCCCAGTTATAGGTCTTACACAATCAGTGGGTTCCCAGGATTTATGTTGGCTCCTTTTAATATTTCTCAGTATATTAGTTCAGAATGAGCACAGGATACAACATAGTATGTCTCGTTATATTGTATAGCAATCGTGGGCAGCCAAGTCCCACCCCCCTGATATTGTTACTGCTTGCTGATTTTGTTATAGAGCAAAGGAGGAGGATTGGGGAGTGATCGACTAAGCCATACTAATTGTGATGTGACAAATATAATAAATTTAAATCGATAATTATAAATGGAAGTAGGTGCAACTGTGAACTGAAGTGAATCAGAAAAAGGGTGAGGAGTACAAAATGACCTTACTCCAAAGAAAATTCACTTAAATGCTCAATACCAATTGTTAAAATGTAACTTTTAATACTATATACTTAAAATATATATTACCGAAGAAAATGTGTAATAACCAGTAAAAATAAATTAAATTAAGTAACTCATGCACCAAGAAAACCTCTCATGTGTAAATACTCCAATGTACAATTGAAACTGGAGTGTTGGAGGCTACAAAAGGTGCACACAGCCAGGGTGAGCAAATAAGCCCACCACTTTACTAACTAGCCCGATGGACTAGTAAATACAGTGAGCAGATATTTAGTGCCAATATACACAAAGAACCATTCCCGAACTGCTACACTATTATTATATATAGGGCTAAGCTAGAAAAATGGCTGACAGACACTGTATTAAAACAGCCCCATAACGGCTAATAGTGTAGCAGTTCGGGAATGGTTCTTTGTGTATATTGGCACTAAATATCTGCTCACTGTATTTACTAGTCCATCGGGCTAGTTAGTAAAGTGGTTGGCTTATTTGCTCACCCTGGCTGTGTGCACCTTTTGTAGCCTCCAACACTCCAGTTTCAATTGTACATTGGAGTATTTACACATGAGAGGTTTTCTTGGTGCATGAGTTACTTAATTTAATTTATTTTTACTGGTTATTACACATTTTCTTCGGTAATATATGTTTTAAGTATATAGTATTAAAAGTTAAATTTTAACAATTGGTAGTGTGCATTTCAGTGAATTTTCTTTGGAGTAAGGTCATTTTGTACTCCTCACCCTTTTTCTGATTTTGTTATAGGTTTATCACAACCTCTCACTGTACTACTGTAAGCTGGAGGCGTGTTCAAAAAAAATAGTAATAAACCCAATTTAGATATTTACCACCAGAATTTCACCAGTCGTAGCAAGAAATCCCCAACTCATGACAAAGTCTCAAGGCTGCACAAAATAATATCACAATAATCAAAGGGGGGAAGGGGAGAGGGGGGAAACATGTTTGCTTTCAAGGGGAATTTCTTCATTGATCTAGTGCTATAGTTTTTACCATGTTTTACTGATACATAACCAGTCTGCTCTTGTGTCTTCCCTTACTTCATTCAGGTTGTCCAACACTACAATAATGCAAGCAAAATGTGTCGGTCTTTATTATTATCCTATATTAACGATTCCTACCACAGGTTTTGGCAACCCCTACGGGTTCATTAGGTGTCTCCAAGGAGTTTGGTAACCACTAACCTATATAATACAGCTCCTGTGTCTCTCTACAAAGCTAGGACAGACAAACCAAACAGACAGAGGTTTATCTATGAAGGCAAAAGTGGAGCAATTCTGGGGGGGAAAGAGTGTGCACCAGATGTATCAAAAAATATCCAGTTGATTGTCATACATTTTTTAATATACTGTACATATGGAGCAGATTTTCGCCTTAACCCCTACAGGGCTCTACGGGTACAACGTATGAAGGACGGCAGCCTAAAGACCCATATAAAGTACAATAAACTACATATAAAGAGAAGGATTTCGCTCGTTTCCTAGTAGGCTTTTCTCAGGAATGCCGACTGCAAGCTCAACGAAATGGGGAGGACCTTCCCCTTCTATTACCATCATCAGAAAGCAGAAAGTTAGAACGTCATTGGTATGGAGTGACGAGGTGACCACGCAGTGCCAGAGGTTTCACGGCCACGGGGGCATTGAAAGGGTTGATACATTTACATGCCTAGAATAGGCTAGATGGAAGCTAAACTCAAACCTCCAATCCTCAACTACTTGAACCAGATAGTTCTGCGTAATTAAACGAACATGAGTGAAACCTTCACTCAAGTTCCTGAATGTGGCAAATCGACCGATGACGAAAACATTCTTTTTTACTCCAAGAGTCGTCAAAGAAAATTTCCCCAGAAGGAATCACGTTTTTGCTCATTTTTAGATATTTGTTGGGACTGTCTGTGGCTTTGCTAGTTGTTTTTTTTTTTTTTTTAGTTGCAAAATTATTTCGTCCTTTCACAAGTTTCAAAAATTGCATTTGCTCGAACATTTGCAAAGCAAACTCAAAACAACCTCAGATATCTCTAAAAACAAATTACATGGCCATACTATTATCTGAACAGATAGAGTTTCACTAGTTTTATTAATTACAGTGTAACATCTTCTAAAAAAAATTGTACTAAGAATATTTTAACTCCATTGTAAATGAGGAAATAAAGTGGGGTGTGTATTTAGATGATCAAGGAGCAGTGTTTGGACACAGAACCATTTGCTGTTCATCTGGTGGAGATTGCTAAACGTGACAAATGCCCCCTTAAACTAGCAGTATTTCTGCAGCAGATTGGAAGGTGAAAGGTGACTTATAGAGAAGCACAGTTTGACACCACTTAGATTGTAAGCTCTTCGGGGCAGGGACTCTCCTTTTCCTTATGTTAATTTTATGTCTCAAGCGCTTATTCCCATTACGCGTTACATTATTATGTCATGTGTATTACTACTGTAAAGCGCTATATAAAGATATACATACTTACATCTCATAATAACATGTGTCACGTATCTCCTCCCTAGCGCCTTCCTTGGACACTCCCCACATTGCAGGCTGACGAGCAACAATTGAAGCAAAGAGTTTGCTACATTGACAAAGATGTGCCAAGGTCTCCAAGTTCAGTTCACATAATCAGGAACAGTATTTGGAAGATTCTGCTCTTTCGCTAAAAAAAATTATAAATGTTTTTAGTGCTTTTTTCCTTCTCCGGTTTATACGGGAGTCGCACAAAGTCTGGGACTTTTACAAAACATGGACAAAAATGCCCATATTAATTGGACCGTGCGACCTGTGCCATTCTCTGCAGAAAGCCAAATTCAAGCGCATTTGAAGGGGACATATTCCTATTGCATAACGAGTTGACAAATGCTTGGGCGAACATTTCTAAATATTGACAAGCACCAAAAGTCAACAAGTTGCCAATGTCACAAACCTGTACGCACTTTTTACACATCTTTAATGAAAATGGTGCTACTGTATGTGCATTAAAGTGTAACTTTAAATAGCAGCTGTACAATTACATTTACAAAACAACGTTGTTGTTACAATTGTAAAGAGTCCAGTGGCAATTCCAGTATTGCACAAATTATATATATATATATATTATATCACTATATCATTATAGAATCACTCTACTCTTTCCTAGATCTGTCTCAGCATCTCCCCTCCTGAAATCCCTCTCCTGGCTTCCGATCAAATCCCGCATCTCACACTCCATTCTTCTCCTCACTTTTAAAGCTTTACACTCTTCTGCCCCTCCTTACATCTCAGCCCTAATTTCTCGCTATGCACCATCCCGACTCTTGCGTTCTGCTCAAGGATGTCTTCTTTCTACCCCCTTTTTTATCTAAAGCCCTCTCCCGCCTTAAACCTTTTTCACTGACTGCCCCACACCTCTGGAATGCCCTTCCCCTCAGTACCCGACTAGCACCCTCTCTATCCACCTTTAAGACTCACCTTAAGACACACTTGCTTAAAGAAGCATACGAATAGCACTGTGAACATTCTGAACACATGATACATAAAGCTTGGCCCCCTGCAGACGCACTTACCAGAACTCCCTCCTCCTGTCTCTGTACGTTCTCCCTACCTACCAATTAGATTGTAAGCTCCTCGGGGCAGGGACTCCTCTTCCTTAATGTTATGTTTGTCTAAAGCACTTATTCCCATGATCTGTTATTTATATTATCTGTTATTTATTCGATTACCACATGTATTACTACTGTGAAGCGCTATGTACATTAATGGCGCTATTTAAATAAAGACATACAATACAATACAATACAATACAATAGATATATATATATATATATATATATATATATATATATATCTCTATATATATATATATATATATATATATATAATGTCACAACCTTGAGGTTCATCTATGTGGACCGAAATGTTGGTTGCGGTGCTCTGTATTTTCAATACACACCTTTGGAGTACAAACTACTGTGTGCTGTCTCTGTGTCGCTGGACCAGTTTCTGGTAGCTACAGTATATGATAGATAAAGATATAGAAAAAAAAGAGAAGGTGCACTCTCCTAGTGTAATACTGCTTGAACAATTTTGAACTCACAAACCGGAAAAATTATGTATTTATGAGTGCAATACTCAAACACTGCCTCGGCCGCTCATAAATGCATCATATTTGCTGTTTGTGAATTGAACTATTGGGGATTTTAACCTTGTATTAAAATTGTTCAAGCCGTATTTCACTAGGAGAGTGCGCCTTCTCTTTTTTTTCCTATATCTATATCTATATCTATCATATAGCAACCAGAAACTGGTCCAGCATCTTTTTTCTCTCCCTTTCCTAGATTCTTATTTGGGATTTGTTTTTCTTGACGGAGAAGTCAGCCAGTTTCCTCCTAAGGAGAGATTGTGGTATACATCAAGCCAGCATGGACTTTTATGCTATTTAACTATCTGTTCCTTATATCTTCTAGAATTAAGGTGTTATTTCACTTAATTATTCTAGCTTCTAATATCAGATGTGATAATAGGATTATTTCGTTTCTTTGAGAGCTGTCTTTTCCATTTTTGTGTGTATGTATACACACACACACACACACACACAAAACACATATACATATAGCCAATAAAGAATATCACTTGTGAAAACATTCACATGTCTTTGACAGGTGTGAAACCCTGCCTTTCACCATTATCACCTAGCATACAGTGCTTCCACTGCAGCAAGGGATTCTGGGAAATGACATGCAAATGGCCAAACAATGTGTCACCTTTTGCCTTAAATCCATTTTACATGGAACCCTTATAAGCAAATGCTCTGCTGTTCAAACACCTTTTAAGCATGGGAATAGATGCAAAGCCAGATAAACCACTCACAGACAGCCATTTCGAACTTTATGGTTCTCATCAGTGTGAGGTTGGTTGTACTGACATTGCAATTTTTAAGGTTAGGTATACCATATACATTTTAAGTTATGGTGGGTGAAAAAGGCGACAAAAAAAACTCACACTGTGTATATATATATTGTGGTGCCATCGCTGTCCTCTAGGGGCTGAATGGGGCAGCTATTGGACTTTTTCACCACAGAGAGTTAAGTTAATCCTCTCTGGCATGGCTGCTCACCTGCTGTCTAATTAATCAGGAAGTGCCTTAAGAGTATGGAAGCAGCAAGGCACTGAGAGACAGTTTTTCCACAGAGAAGGGGGGGGAGACAGAGGAGCTCCCCAGCTACCAGGAGCTGGTTAAAGAAGCTTGCAGAGAGTGAGAGACACTGCTGAGAGAGCCATGCTGAAGCAGTGACATCTGGTGGCAGAGGACCTTAAAAGACTAAAGATACAGCAAGCGCTTTATTATCTGCAGAGACTTTGTATGGAATGTACATGTGTTTGTGGCTGACAACCGGCTTAGCTGTCGGCCCTGATAGTAAGGGCCTGAGAAGTCAGTTAGTTCCCTGAATAGGGATAGGATTTTATTTGGTTTTCTTAAAGGGACGGTGGGCCTATTCATATTGTTTATCCTTGTAAATAAACCCCAAGTATAGAGAAATACAGCGTTTCCTGCCTCATTTGGTATAAAAGAGACTGCAATGTGGTGTCGGCATCACAATATACATACACATATATATATATATACACACATATATATATACACACACATATATATATATATATATATATATATACACACATATATATACATACATACATACATTTTCTTTTACTAATCAAGTAAATGGGGACTCTTATTTTAACAGGTGCGCATCAGAAGAGAGGAAAAGTGTGTTACATAATATCCACAATGAACTGTGCTTACTCAAGCAGAACTTTTCACTTCCCTTCAATTAGCAAGGGCACAGAAACTTTATGCCGTCAAGTGTGGGTCTGCACTGGCAGAGGTTGTCTTAAGGGCTGAAACTCCTCAGATAAATAACTTTAGTTGTCAATCAATCCGAGGAACAGCTCCAGGGAGCAGATTAAAACCCTGTAAAAGATCTTTTAAAAAAAAAAAAAAAAAGAATAAACTCTAGTGTTGCCAAACTAGTATATTAGCCTGTAATAAATTAATGGAAGAGTAACTTCAAACAGAGCATGACATTAATTGAGACATGAAAGCGTATTGCACAGCAGATGCTAATGCCAATTATTGACTATGGAGACATAGTATATGGCTCGGCTCCTCAAACCCACCTTAGCAAACTTGACACCCTCTACAATTCAATTTGTCGTTTTGTTCTCCAATGCAACTACAACACACATCACTGCGAAATGCTCAAAGAACTAGATTGGTCATCACTAGAGTCTAGGCGCAAAGTTCACCTTTCCTGTCTCACCCTCAAATACTTTCTGGGCAAGCTACCCAGCTACCTGAACAAGCTCCTCACCCCTACCACATGCAGTACCTATCACCTGAGATCAGACTCCAAAAGACTATTCATGGTCCCAAGACTCAACAAAGTATCCGGACGTTCCTCCTTCTCCTTCTGTGCACCCCAAAACTGGAACAACCTACCAGAGACTCTCATATCCACCACCAGCTTAAGTTCTTTCAAATCTAAGGCTGTCTCACACTTTAATCTGGTCTGTAACTGTTTCATAAGCTCATAATATATATTTTCTTTAACTGTGCATGCAATGTCTTGTATATAAATGTATACCTTGTTCATTTATGTAACTGTATTTGTAACCATGTATTATTTGTTTTACTCTGTGCCCAGGACATACTTGAAAACGAGAGGTAACTCTCAATGTATTACTTCCTGGTAAAATATTTTATAAATAAATAAATAAATAAATAAATTAATGTAGAATGAACTGCATTATGCTCAATGGAATTCTGCGTTGTAGATGGAATGGTTTGCTATGGAAATGGATCATCCTTTTTAACCCTTTCACAGACAACGCATTGCTGGCCGCTCTAGCAGCGAAAAGGCTTTGTGCTGGAAATCCATTATTAACCGTAACCCTTAATGCAAATGCTTTGGTCAACCCCCCCCCCCCCCCCCAGGCACTGGAGAGGTTAAGAGATAACACATTGGCCTTCATCTAAAACAAAAAGTAACCCTTTTTGCTTGCGATGCATTGAAATGCATCAACTTGACCACTGCAATTACACCTAATGTTAATGGATATATTTTTAAATAATAATAATAATTTAAAAAAATGTGGTTTTATTCTATAAGGTGAATGTTCAAATAAAAAAATCCAAATTGGGAACTGAGTATCAAGCTCTCAGGCTGCTAGTTAGAGAAAGTACTAACCAGTTGGTGAGTTACCTTGGGTAAGTGACAAGACAAAGTGGGCACCACACAAAATCAGCGTGGTAGACATGACAGGGGTGTGTGGTCAAAGCGGCTCAATACAAGTAGTGGTAATGTGCCCAACTTAAAAAAAAAAGAGATCTACAGGAAGGAGAGAGGCCTTCTAAAATCAATCAATTTTTCTTTAAACAAATAGTGGTGCTGTGTCTGCACCCTCTAGTACCACGACACTCCAGCCACTGGTTATAGGATCTCTGCTGGGCTTGAATTAGATGGAGATAATTAGTAGAATTAAACAGTACAACATAGCACGTTCATCCTTCATAGTGAGAGGGAACCTCTAATACGGGTTAATAGGAATGTTCTGCTCTAATTAGCACGGTTTCTTCCAAGACCTCAGGAGTATCCACTTTCCTTATCGAACACCAGCTAGAGAAAGTCTAAAAAACTGATTTGGGGGAGGGTTGGATTTCTTCAGTAATCCTTGCACACTATAATTCCTGAATGGAACTCATGGTAGATTTGTCTCTGCCTCCTAGTTTGTTTTTAGCTCATTATCTACAAAAGCCAGACTCCTTCCTCCAGGACCAGACCCTAAATAAGATTCCTTCCACATCACTGAGCATCTGATTATGTTCTGTGGGCATGTTACTTAGCAGGCAGGGATGTCTTGATTACACAGTCATCTCTGTTCCTATTCAGCTATCTCCTTGTTCTCTGCTTCACGTTAACAGGATACAATTCTTTACTAGACATGGCTGCAAAGACTCGCACAATGGTTATATGCTTTCCACTGCCCATAACACACGTGCTGCCCTAAATTCAGGACAAAAGAGACACCAAAAGTATTCATCTGCATTTTGTGCCTTGGGAGATCTCTATGGGAGCAGTGTTCGAAGCATAATGGTGCTAGGTACTGTAGTACAACTAGACACAGAAAAAGGTGACTTTTTGTTATAAAGGGTATCTCTATTTCTCATACTGTAAATTAAACTTATAGCCTCCAAAAAAAAAACCAGGTGCTATTTTGATGTTAAGGATGTAGAGGGGTTCAGGAATTGTGGGGGCAATTAACAGTAGCGATTAGCAAATGTGTGAAAATTCGGCAGTATATTTTGGCATAAATTTTTCTATATAAATCCGCAAACATGTGTTTGAATATTTTGTTATTAAAAATGCGTGCCAAAGCATGCAATTCCACTTTTGACCACAAGAATTCACTTTCATGGAGAGGGATAGAGGGAGAGAGGGAGAGAGGGAGAGAGGGAGATACTGTAACTCTTACCCCTGTTTTACCCTAGGTGTAACTGTTACCCGTGTACACGTACTGTGTAATCATTATACCCTACCCCCTGTTACTCATGCTTTGGCAATACTGAAATGTTCCTTCATCGTGCCAATAAATCTTATTTGATTTGAGACAGACAGTCAGAGAGACAGTAAGAGACAGACAGACGAGAGACAGAGCGCGCGCGAACGAACCTGTGCACAAAATGGAGCGCACCTAAAAAGAAGTTCAAAAGTCTGGCATCATAGAAACCCTGTTGTCATGGATTGTAGCTGGATGTCAGGCTCGGCCTCATTGATGGCAAACACCTATCTACTGTGACTGATGATGAAGGAATAACACATATGATCCACACACAGGATTCATTTCAAGACACTAAAGAAAATAATGACTTCATACGGTTTGGCAGCTTAGCTCACTGTGTAAACAAGGCAAGGAGCAAAGCCTTCTTAATGCCGACCTTTTGTTTCTTCAGGACTTCTTTTGGGAGAAGTCAAATGGATTACTGCAGGGTTTTAGGAGAGTTTTGCTGCTCAGTCTTTGAAGTACTGTAAGTATTTAGAAAGAGCAGGGCATTGAGCAGATGTTCACATTCATCAGGCTTCACATGAGATCACCTCCATCAGCAGGTGGCCTAGTGTGCCC
Source organism: Ascaphus truei (assembly GCF_040206685.1). NCBI lineage: Eukaryota > Metazoa > Chordata > Amphibia > Anura > Ascaphidae > Ascaphus > Ascaphus truei. Next base: position 384,583,987 of record NC_134486.1, on the reverse strand, counting down.
TGTGTCTGCCTCTATAAGGGAAGTCGCTCTTCACACAAAACTGAATTCATGACAATGATATGTTTAATTGGTCACATGTAGGTGATTGAAATACTTTTATTTATTTTTTTACTTTAAATAAATCTGTCATAGGGGCAGTCCCTCGTAAGATGGAAGGAAACATAGGACAGTGGAATGTTTAATTGTTTAAAACTGAGCTGACTGAAACTTTAAAGAAACAATCCAAGTGGGCAAATGTTTTAGGGGTTTTTTTTTTTTTACATAAGTTAAAACCCCATTAAAATTGAGCTCCGGTGCTTCTGGAGCTGCCTTCCCCCGTTGGGGGTGCTGGTAGCCACTCTGGCTCACTAGCAGTGATTACGTAATGGTCATTTTTGAAAGCTACCTTGTCCCGAGGGCCAGTAGGAGTGAGAAGGTACACAGAGCAATTTCCACATGCAAAATTCCCAACAGGTTTATTAAGCCATAACCTCTCTCTAACATTATATGGAGGAAAGACATCACTTGGTGCCAGTGTATTTTTTAGATTCTTAGCTTTTCTATATATAAATTTAGGTGTTTGTGAAATATGATCTCCAAGGATTGTATCATTACATAGAATTACCCAATGCTTTTTTAATGATTTCTTCAATTTTTACATTGACTGAATTAAAGGTAGTGATGAAAGGAACCTCCAATTGTCCACTAGGGCCTGTAGGTATTTTTGGCACTCTAGGTACAATCATGGAGTCCCTATTCATACACCTAACTTTATCCAAATCTACCAATAGACTAGATTCGGGGTATCCCCTTTCAATAAATTTACAAAATAATTGCTGAGCCTGCTCCTCAAAATCCTCAGGGGTACTACAATTTCTTTTTATTCTAACAAATTGGCCCCTAGGAATGTTAGAAATCCACGTTCTCTTGTGGTTGCTAGTTGCCATCAGGAGATTATTTATGGCTTAATAAACCTGTTGGGAATTTTGCATGTGGAAATTGCTCTGTGTGCAAACATCTACACAAAGATAGAAAAATATTTAAATCCGCTATAACAAATGAAGAGTTCAAAATCGAGGATTTCATAAATTGTAATTCAACCCATGTAATATACCTAATAGAATGTGCATGTAATATTCAATATGTGGGTCGCACTAAGCGATGTCTTAAAGTGCGAATCCAAGAGCACATCAGGAATATAAGACATGGGTATGAAAAATACAGTCTATCTAAACATTTTCTAAGGTACCATAATAAGGATCCTTCCACTTTGAGATTTAAGAGGATTAAAATTGTCCCTAGAGGAAGGAGAGGAGGTGATATAATAAAAGATCTTTCTGTACAGGAAACTTATTGGATTTACCGTTAGAGTCTCTTTCCCCAAAGGGGTTAAACGAAAATGTAGACATTTGGTCTCTCTACTGAATATGTTTACTTCTTCCATGCCTAATACTAATCATTATATATTCATAAAAAAATTTATTAATCCTTTCTTTCTATTTTTTCAGTATCCTTATGGAGCAGATTCATTGCCAACTGTTTTGTATGTTTTTTATATATATATATACATTTAATTGTATTCATTTTACGTTTATATAACTTTGTACTATCCATATTAAAGTTTTTTAGAAGTAGATTAATTATGCACACAGCTGTATGTTAATGATGCTTGTTTACCAGCTATTGGCTGCCATTTGACTGCCAATTAGCCAATCACAGGTCCATAGGTGGTATATATTGTGAGTATTTGCTTAATATCTTTATTCCCTGAAGAAGTAGCCTTTCTAGTGCTACGAAACACGTTGGAATATACCCTCTGTTGATCTGTATGTAACCCGTGGAACTGTACTAGTACTCTGGTGATTCAATAGCATCTTCGGCACTTTTCCTGACTAACGCTGATACGGTGACGTCATCACTGCCCGACGGCGCTCAGCGTGGTGCCGCGAGATAGACGGAAGACGCTGTTCCATGAGACTGCCAGTGAAACAACTGCTAGTCCTGATTCAAATGGAGCTTTGGACTCACTCTTCTGGACACTGTGGGCAAATTTGCGGGACTCTTTGCACGCACATCGTGACGGACGAGAGCACTGCAGGCCATCTGACCGCAGAACACTGGAGTGGACCAGGCTATCCGTCTCTGCTTCCCCCTGTGTTCCGGTGTCAATGAGTGGTAACAGCGGTCATTGTTACATTCAGTGCCTGTTTTTCTTCTATCTGATGTACGCAGAACCTTTAATAATTTTTAACATATAAATTGTATATACTTTTTTCACAATGAGCGTTGTGCGCTGTTTTCTGTTTTTTTTTGTCTAGATTATCAGGGTCTTGGGCCACCCTAATTACAGCAACAGACACACCTTACATTTAATTGGTAACACAGTTATTTATACTCACTTGGGTATTTAGTGGTACTTTTATTCACTATTATTTGAAAATTGCTGGTTCATTTTAGTTGCGCACTTGTATTATTTTATTTTTTTATGTTCCATAAGTACCTGTTTCTCTCCACATAGTGTATCTGCTATGCAAGTCCTGTTAAGTTCCAGGCATTAGCAGGTTAATCTATGGGCCATTGACCCTCCTTGTTCTTTCCTTGAAGTTGAAGGAAGAGAGGTGGTGACTCGTGGCCTGTGTACAGCCCCTTGGAGGTGGGCACAGTCCATGAGCCCGCCCCTTCCAGATTCTTCTGGGGAGGAATCTAAAAGTTAGAGGGATTCGGTTCCTGCTCTCCGAGGAGAGAAGAAGGCTGTGAGTCTTCCCCATGGCGGGGAAAGCATGCCACTCTAGGCCAGCTGGCCTAGAGCTACTCAGATCTGATGCCCCTTGATATTGGGCAGCACCATCTAGAGGTCCTGGGGACCACAGAGAGTCTGTGGAAGAGGAGAGATAAAAAGGAGAAATAAAGCTGCTTATTCTTCATGCCTCTGCCTGAGTGTCGGTTACTGGACAGGAGGGAGAAAACTGCAGTGATGGGTACTGATATCCCACATCCTGGGATCCTGTCACGTCTGGAGGTGCTGTACCAATGAGCAAGTAAATAAACAACGCTAAAAGACTGTCCTGATTGCCCCTCACCACCGCGGCCACTCGGTACACCTGAGTCTTCAGGTACTCCACACAGAATTGAGTAGCCGAAATGTATTCCCCAGAGAGGTCCCTGGATGAGAGCGCGGGGGGGGGTGGGGGGTACATGGGTTACATATATAATTTGAACTAAGCACAGGGCTGCTATACAGGGTTCGAGGCAGTATCCGAATACCTTACAAAATGTAACATAACGGTTCTAACGGAGGCAGATTCTCAAGTGTTAAATAAATGAATCATGCAGAAAGAACTTTCAGAGGCTATCAAACTATTAAAAACAAATAAAACCCCCAGGCCCGGACCAACCTGTATTATAAGAAATTTAAGGCGATGCTCTCCCTGTTCATTCTCGAAACATTCAACTCATTCCTGGAGGAGGCAGCTATCCCTACCTCAATGTCCATGGCCAACTTGGTTATCATTCACAAGGAGGGAAGGGACCCACTCCAATGCGGCAATTATAGGCCTATATCCCTGCTCAATTTGGACCTAAAAATTTATAGCAAAATCCTAGCAATCAGGCTGAACCCGATTCTCCCAAGCCAAATTCACATAGATCAAGTAGGTTTTGTCTCGGGCAGACAGGCCTCAGGCAACACCGAAAGATTAGAAATATCACTGACCATGTGCACCTGACCAAAACGAAGGCTATTCTATTAAGTTTAGACGCGGAAAAGCGTTTGATAGAATAAAGTGGGCATTTTTGGATCAAACAATGATAACATTTGGTTTCTTTGGAGGGCGTTAGAACCCTTTACAGGACGCCCACGGTATATGTCAAGCTTCCAGTAGGAGACTCAAACCCCATAAAAATAATAAAAGGGACCAGACAGGGTTGCACCCTGTCTCCGCTACTCTTCGCATTGTCCATTGTCCATTGTCCAGGACTGGAGAGGTTCAGAGTGTCCATCGGGGCACTTTGAGAACCTGTGTGATCACACGAGCAGGGAACCGCATCACCTCGCAGTCTGAGACTGTGAATGCGGTGAAGATCAGACCCCCTGCGCGTGCACGTTGGAGAACAGAGCCGCCTGTTCTCTCTAATACTGGCATTGGTTGTTCTATTTATGGTAGAGTTATTTAGCACCTATTAGGTCCCCTGCTTTACAGCGAGCTGCACTGGACACTACTATCACTCAGGGATTCCCTGATAGCAGCCTATAGGGACTGTACAGTTTCCAGCAGCACTCAGACTGCTTATATCTGTAATTGTTTTCAAAGATCCCTGGTTTAAGGAGGTATCAGTCACTGTACAAGAGTATACCTGTCCTCAGGGTCACAACATTTACAGTTTATCACTCACTAAGCAGCTGAGAGCTTATTATTACCGATTATCGCCTCTGATATTTATTGTGCACCAGCTCATGTATTCTGACTAAACTACCTTCCTTGGTGGCTACCAACAGCTATAGATGTCAGTGTGCTCTTCCCTGCATTAGCCTGCACATAGTGCAATTAACCTGTGTACACTACTACTGAGGTTATTAGGGGTCAGACCCTCACCATTACTCTACACTATAGCAGGGCACCATAGGTCAATCAGACCAAGCACCGCACCTAACTAAAGGTCATTACAATTACTGACTGGAGTCTTAACTCCTCATTTACCTTGTCAGCATATGAGTGACCGGTAGCTACTTACCTGATAGTCTCTGAGCACACATTAATTATCTAGCCATACCTGGTTCGCTTTAGGCGCTTGCGGCCATTAGTACTCTCCTTAGAGCCAGTGAGTATAGATTGGATAGATCCTCTTAAGGATTTTAGTTCAATGTGTTAACTGTCTTTTACAGAACACATTAACACTCTAGACCCTAAACCTATATGGTTCTAGTATTGAAGGTCACTATTCCTTCAGGTCGTCAGTTTTTAACACCCATTATTTTATATATGAGATACAATAAAGTTATGTTTTAAATCATTCACTTAACACACAGCGTGCACCTGAGTGCTGTATTTGGGTTCTTTTTCTACTTCACTCTCTAACCCCAAATCAATTAAGGATGGCTACTCCTTCAAACAGCTGAAGATTAATTAATAAGAGTGCCGTTAAGTCTATACAGACATAGTGGTGCATAAGAGGAGAGAGAAGGGTAATAACAAATAAGTGTAACTGATACATAGTAACATTTAAACAACCAAAATAATAATGAACAACTTATTGCAAAAATACTATAAGATAGTGTCAACAGTAGTAGCAAAATATAATATAAAACCAACATACAAGCAACATGAGCAGAAACAAGGAAAGGATAAGATAAAAAGATAATACTGAAATAACCTTATCAAAAATAGATAAGAGACAGGATGATAAATTCAAAATAATATAATGAATAAATTATATATAAAAATATAACAACATAATAATATAGTGAGTAATTAGTTAATAAATAATTAAATATGGTTGAAATAATGTCAGCCATAAAAAATATATGTAACAAATCAAACTCACTAAATAAATATGAAAAATAATGAAAAATAAATTATATTTATATTAATCATTTAATATCAGCCCGTCTCATATCAGTATAACAGTAAGAGATTGTCAATAAAAACATAGGTATAACAAAATAATAATAATACTACAAAAATAAATGATACTGATAATAATTATAATAATAACAAAAAATAATGATATATAAAGTATATATAACAATAATCAATATAATTATAATATAAGTAGTATCACCAAAATGAGGTACAATATCATTATAATTATAACTAAAATAAACATAATAATACTACTAAAGAAAAGAAAACAGCATATACACACACACATTGAATCAACCCATAAAAATATAGGAACAATAGAGCACAATAATTCATCACTCCTCACTATTAAACTAAAAAGTGATTGAGTTCCCAATCTGTATTAATACCATTGGGGTACAGTGTGTTCATAGTATAGATCCAGCGCATTTCTCTCTTATTTAAAAGATTTAACCTGTCTCCACCTCCGGGATGACATGGGACATGTTCAATGCCAACAAATGAGAAATTAGATATATCACCATGAGGACTAGTAGAGAAATGGCGAGACACTGGATGTTTATCATCCTTTTTAATGAGACGTATATGTTCCATAATTCGTGACCGTAACGGTCTCATAGTGCGTCCTACATATTTTTTATGGCACCCACATTGTAACACATACAGTATATAAAAAAGGATGTATAGCAATTGATGAAACTATTGATATAGTGATTAGATTTGTATGATTTGAAAGATTTAATAGATTTAGAGTATTAACAAATGGAACATCTCCCACAGGTGAAGAAACCTTTAGGGATCCCACGTATGTCTCTATAATTATCATTAGATCTAAACATACTAGGTGAGAGATGACCAGCCAAGGACCTTCCTTTTCTGAATACAAATTTTGGACCATTTTGACCGACAGATGAAATGTCTTTATCTAAAGACAATGTGTTCCAATGTTTGTGAAAAATGGCTTTAATTTGCCGTGCCTGTCTATTAAAAGTAGTAATAAACAGAGGACAGGTAGAATTGTCCATTCCTGGTTGTGTGGATGCTTTATTACGTCTATTTGATTTTTTCATATTTTGCATAAGTGATCTCCTGTCAAGTGACTTCGCATGAGTATACGCCTCTTGAATATCATGTATTGAATAACCTCTCTCTTGAAATCTCATCGACATACAGTATCTTTCGACTGGATCTGATTTATTCATTATATTATTTTGAATTTATCATCCTGTCTCATCTATTTTTGATAAGGTTATTTCAGTATTATCTTTTTATCTTATCCTTTCCTTGTTTCTGCTCATGTTGCTTGTATGTTGGTTTTATATTATCATTTGCTACTACTGTTGACCATATCTTACAGTATTTTTGCAATAAGTTGTTCATTATTATTTTGGTTGTTTAAATGTTACTATGTATCAGTTACACTTATTTGTTGTTACCCTTCTCTCCCCTCTTATGCACCGCTATGTTTGTATAGACTTAACGGCACTCTTATTAATTAATCTTCAGCTGTTTGAAGGAGTTGCTATCCTTAATTGATTTGGGGTTAGCCTATCACAATTTAGCTGGTGTTATATAGAGGAGCATGAGACGGTTTACCACTCACTCTTTGACAAAGTCCCTTGTGGGATGAAACACGTCAGAGGTTCCTAGCTTCGTGATGTTTGTCCATTTTTTCAATAAATAGTTGTTTTTTGTTAGAGCTGCATTTGGTTTCATACTTACCTCAGTGCACCGCTTCTTCGTTTGGTTGTTCCGGTTACTCTTGCTGGTAGCACGTGCATTCAAAGACACACTGAGCTGCAGGCATTCACTCCGGTGGTTTATCTTCACTTCATCGTGGAAACACTGGACACAAGCAGCGTGACAGCAGGTACTTCATTGGCAGAGTGGACTGAGGGTGACTTAGCCTGACTGTCTTTATTAGGATAGTCAGCGATTCTTAGTGTCACCCCTTAGTGCCTGCTCCACTTCGTCCGCTAAGAACGCTATATGTGTTTATTCTAAATGCCTCACGTGTGTTATCATGACTACAGAATAAGACATTTCTACCCTCATTGGCCCTTGAGCACTGGTGGCAGAATACCTCTGCTTTTTCTCCTCCGATACAAATCTTTAGCTTTCTCCAGGTCAGACACTAGTCATTAACTCAGAAAGCAAGCTTTCCAGACTTAACAAAATTTGAAAAGCTATGCAAAAAAGGTATCTACCAGAAGGGGTTGATTTTGGGAATATACACAGGAATAGCACTACAAGCAGCTCCCCAAAATCATAATTATATGTTGAAATGGGCTGAAGACCTCAGTATAGAAATTGGCAGAGACGACTGGGAGGATATCTGGGAATCGGCAGCCAAAATCTCATTTTGCACGACCACAAAGGAAAATATATATAAAATTCTGTTTCAATGGTACTTAACCCTGAGTAGGCTGAGCCAGATCTTTCCAGGAACACCCGATCTATGCTGGAGAGGATGTGGTCTGAGAGGAGATATGGTCCACATTTGGTGGACTTGTCCACAAATTCAGAATTCTGGATCATGGTCCAGGGTATGATACAGGAAATCTCAGAGCTGGACCCCTTGACCTTTTTTCTGGCTAAGCCAATAGAAGAGCTACAGACACCTATGTGAAGATTAGTCGCTTTTGTTCTAACAGTGGCGCGTTGTTCAATAGCGGCCGCATGGAAGGAACTGAATGCTCCATCCAGGCGCACCATAATTAAAAGAGTGAATGAGTTTAGACTTATGGAGAAACTCTCGGCCCAATTAAACCAAAACTTGGAGCGATTCGATAAAATTTGGGAACCTTGGACCCAGGGTTAGAATTGACCCAAAGCAAGGTAAAGAGAGGAGAGCTATAATATAAAGATAAGATGTAAGGAGTTAGGGAATATGCTGGTTCTGGGTGCCCGTGGACCGGGAGATGATATTTTAAATCTATCCCCCCCACTACCCCCCCCCTCCAGCTCACCCAAATTCCCCTCCCCACCACCTTTTCCCCCTCCCCCTCCACACTTCCTCCCTCCATCTACCTTTTGGTCCCTCCGCTTCTTCTTCTGGTCCCCTCTCTACTATCTCTTTTCTTATCCTATCCTTATTTCACAGAAAAGTTTTATAATAAGGCTATACAAATCAAAATAATAATACACAATACTAAAATGTTATATATATATATATATATATATATATATATATATATATATATATATATATATATATATATTTATCTATATAACAAAATATTCACCCGCTTGGATTTATTGCTCCTTTTAAAATACTCTTTAAAAACAGGGTTTTTTTTTACAAATGTGTGGTACACATTCTACCCAAGACAACACAGTAAACAAAAGACAGTTGAAACAATCCACGTGCTACCCTGTATATTTTTAACCAATCACTTTTGAGCCTTGACTGCATTTTCCTTGCACCTTCCATTATTAACATTTTATTTGCACAGAGTGGCGACCCCGTATGCAGATACACAAAATCAATTGAAGGGGAATACAGACATAGTACAGGAGAACAAGAATAAAATAAAACATTCAGGACATCTCACCATTAATCGGTGGGGTATGTAGTGACACCTGTTAAAAAAAAATGGGAAAAGAAAAGGACTTTACGTTGAAAAATAAAACGAAAAGTATAAAAAGGGTAACTGTAGAAAGGGCCTATTTGTTCTTCGTGCAACTTCCATTGCATGAGTTCAGCTTCCGACGTCAAGTGGGTAAGGTAATTACATAGAGCTGGCAATGGGAATACATTCTGGTTCCAGGTCAAGTAACAACAGATAATAAAAGGGGTAGATATTAATTATAGAGAGAGTGGATAATTGCTTCCTTAGTAGATAATCTTTGCATTTATCCTCCTGGCGGTCAGATCCAGAAACCTTGCACACTTTAAAAAAAAAAACATCCAATGATTGCTCTGTGTGGCCAGGAGACAGTCTGCAACACTACTAAAACCTTACATCTTTATTGTTTCACTGCAAACACTTCTTTGCCTCACAAAAAAACTGACCGCTGTCTATTCATTATGCTATCACTCCCAGTACGATCTTCCAACACACTGCAATGTAAGAGATCAGTAGTAGCCAGAACCTGCTGCCATGCCTAACCCATTCAGCAGTTAATGTGCAGGTAATAGTGTGATAACTTTTATTCCATCCAATGGCTACATTGTTGAACAATGTCGTGTAGGGGTCTGATATTAGGAAGTTCTGACTGGAGCAGGCAGTCGTACTTTTCCGTTCCAATCTTATCTGCAGCTCTCCAGTAGAGCCAAAGATGTTCACTGTCATTAGGGCTACTAGCATGCTGGCTTTTTGGGCTTTTTGTCACAACATCGTCTGATCGGCAGAGCATGCAAAGGGGTGGATCTGTGCTATCTAAATCTACATGATGGATCATTTAAGAAGAAAGCAAAGATGGAGTTGAGGAAAATCCCTAGTGTGCAGGTGGAAACGTTGGTGATATGAGAGCAATACATTGTTTTGCGCCCTTTTCTTTGGATTGTTGCTGTATTTTTGTTTGGAGATTATATCCAGTGGGATTTAGGCATTTCCTGAGCTATTCTATCACCCACTTTAGTATATCTCTTTGAGAAAACCCCTTTCATTACTGTACTATTAGAAATAAAGCACACAATAACGATAGGACTTGTTTTACTTATTATTTTGGGATTACCAAGTGAATCGTATACAAACTGTATGAACTGCATGACTTGAAACCCCATACACAATAACAGGTATTTAAATATGTAGGCAGGGAGGAGTGCACACATCTCATACTATTTTTGCACCAGTTCTGCACACAAGAGGCACAGATGCTATTCATTTACAAAAGTGAGAGAAAGTTCTACTAGAGCAGAAGTTGGCTTGGGAAATCATTGCACTGAATACATTAAAGATTACGCACAAGCCCAAACAAGTATTACTATGGGCCTCATGCAGAGAGCAGCGGTAAGGTGAATAGCGGCATTTTTTGGAGAGAAATGCCTGTAGAAAGGCAGGTACTGGAGAGTTTTTAAAAAAGCGCCATTTTTTTATTTTTTTTTGTGAAACTCGCCGCGCGACCGGCGAGAACCTAAATCTCGCCAGTTGTAAAAATGTCCCTATTCAGAAAGGCGCGATCGCCATCTAGTGGCTGTTCGCGCCAATAACATGGAGAGAAATTCTACAATTTCCTCTGCCAACAAAAGTTGGCAAGAAGCAGGAGGTTGCCGGCAATAGAAATTTTTTTTAAAAAAGCGCGATTTATTTTTTTGCCTTTCAGCAGCGCGCATCTCCTCATTTCAAATTCTCCACATGCAGAAATGGTATAAATAGCGGATTTCGCCCATTTCTGCATATGGAGAATAAAACTCTCCATTTAACCAACTTTTTATTCCCCTCGCCAATTTTAAAAAGCCCTGCTCTCTGCATAGGCCCCTTAGTGCGTGATTTATATTGGTGTTTGAAATTCGGTGCAATATGCACATTTTGTATGCAAATGAAATACTGACGGGAACATCTTCCAAATATTTTTCGCCAACCACAGAAAAAATTGAAGATTAAGCAAGAAAGAGAACAATACAATTTTCATATAATTGTCGAGTTTTTTTAGTAGCGATATCGTTGCATATACAATTCTTGTCAAATAACGGAAGTCACAAACTGTTTTCCCTTTCAGGCAGTTTTGTAGTGATATCCATACTCTAAGCAGCGGTGCGCAAACTGGGGGGCGCGCCCCCCTGGGGGGGGCGCAAGATGATTTAGGGGGAGCGCAGGAAACAGCGGCGATATTGCCAGTAGCAGAGGGAAAAAAGCCGTCTGCAGCTGCAATTTTTCTTTTGGCCATTAGGTGGCGCTGTGCTGTGCTACACAGCAGCATCTCCTTGCTTCCTGCATCAGCGTGTGTGACATGGGGAGAGGGAGTGAGTGAGACTGGGACATGGGGGAGTGAGACTGGGACATGGGGGAGTGAGACTGGGACATGGGGGAGTGAGACTGGGACATGGGGGAGTGAGACTGGGACATGGGGGAGTGAGACTGGGACATGGGGGAGTGAGACTGGGACATGGGGGGGGAGTGAGACTGGGACATGGGGGGGAGTGATACTGGGACATGGGGGGGAGTGAGACTGGGACATGGGGGGGAGTGAGACTGGGACATGGGGGGGAGTGAGACTGGGACATGGGGGAGTGAGACTGGGACATGGGGGAGTGAGACTGGGACATGGGGGGGAGTGAGACTGGGACATGGGGGGGAGTGAGACTGGGACATGGGGGAGTGAGACTGGGACATGGGGGGGGAGTGAGACTGGGACATGTGGGGGAGTGAGACTGGGACATGGGGGGGAGTGAGACTGGGACATGGGGGGGAGTGAGACTGGGACATGGGGGGGAGTGAGACTGGGACATGGGGGGGGAGTGAGACTGGGACATGGGGGAGTGAGACTGGGACATGGGGGGGGAGTGAGACTGGGACATGGGGGAGTGAGACTGGGACATGGGGGGGTGAGACTGGCACATGGGGGAGTGAGGCTGGCACATGAGGGGGTGAGAGTGGGACATGGGTGTGAGACTGGGACATAGGGGAGTGAGTGTGAGACTGGGGCATGGGGGAGTGAGACTGTTCATGGGGGAGTGAGTGTGAGACTGGGGCATGGGGGAGTGACTGTGAGACTGGGGAATGGGGAGGGGTGTGAGTGACATGAGGGGGGTGAGAGTGTGAGATGGGGAGGGGGGTGAGAGTGAGTGTGACATGGGGAGGGGGGGTGTAAGAGCAACATGGGGATGGGGATGAGAGAGACACTGGCAGGAGGGAGAGAGACACACAATGGCTGGAGGGAGAGTGTGAGAGAGACACCGGGTGGAGGGAGAAACAATAGCTGGTTGGAGAGTGCAAGAGAGACACTGGGGGGAGGGAGAGACAATGGGGGAGGGAGAGACACACAGGGGGAGGGAAAGAGAGTGGGGGGAGACACTGAGGGAAGAGATAGAGAGGGACTGGAGGGGGAGTGAGAAATACAGGGAGAGGGAGAGACTGGAAGAGGAGTGTGAGACTGGAAGAGGGGAGAGAGTGAGAGAATGGGGGGAGGGAGAAAGAGACACACACTGGGGGGAGGGAAAGAGAGAGTGGGGGGAGTGGGGGCGACACTGAGGGGAGGAATAGAGAGGGACTGGAGGGGGAGTGAGAAATACAAGGAGAGGGAGAGACTGGGAGAGGAGTGAGAGACTGGCAGAGGGGAGAGAGGTCCTGAGAGATTCTAATGTGGCGGGAAGAGAGAGATTAATAATACTGCAGAAATGGGGATGCTATTAGACAAATATCATAATATTTATTTTTAAGTTATGTAATTTGTGTTATAAATACTATTTTTGTAGATGCATGGCGGGGGCGTTACAAAGCTGGTTCGCCCTCAATGGCTGAACCAGCTCACGTGCACTGACGTCATGTGATTTTTATTACATCAGGCAGGGGGGGCCCGAGAAATTTAAAAGGGGGGCTCGGCATAAAAAGTTTGCTCACCCCTGCAGTTAATGAACAGACCTGTAACCTTCAAGGAAACTAAAGCAACTCCAAGTCTCCATTTAACCTGTTTGCAAACTCCTCCGGGACGGATTTTACATAATATATATTTTTTAATTGTTAAATATATACATCAAATATTTTGTTTGTATATATATAACAATTATAAAAGGTGTAGCAGTAGGCACTCAACTTGCAAACAAAGGTAGGAGCATGTTCTATAGAAATAGATAAATCGAGGGGATTGTAAGGAGTAGTCTAATACTAGAGAGGGAAAGGGGGGCGGGAGAAAAAATAAAATTAATTGTGATCACAGGGTTGTTTGGGGGTATAAATGTTTTCCACAGTCATTGTCCTCCAGCACGGCCCTGAAGAAGGAGGAGCGAAATGTTGGATTTTTTGTGCCTGCTTTTTGTACTAATACATCGTTTAGCATATATCCGGAGTGCTGTTTTTTTGTCTCCTCTTGGGGATACACTGGTCTGAGATATATATATAAATATATATATACACATACATACATACATACATATATACAGTATACACTGAAATGCATCAATCACAAAGATTTAACCCATTAAACATGATATGCCTTTTTCAAACGTTGTTTCTGTTCCATAAAAGGTACTCCACTAACTTTGTCCTATGTAATCCAAGATCTACTGCTCCGGAGAGCTCTTCACTGTGTGAAGAAGACCTGCAATGTGTAGCAATCAATATATGTAGCAAATGAGCAGCAAAACATGGAAATCGTGGGGGAGGAGGGGGGTTCTTTTAAATAAATCAGTTCTGTAGTATTACATAAGAGAGACTGGTTTTTCTTGTTTGTTTTATTCAACTCTTAATGCCATTTTTAATGGGTTTTAAAGCCACCTTTGATGTCTATAGCAGTGCAAGACCTTTGCAACACTTTCCTATTTGGAATAACCTGTTGCCAATATTCCCAGCAGTTTTGAGCTGCAAACTGTAACAATAGATAAGGATACATTGTAGCTGCTGATTGACACTGACTGAAGCAGCCGTTATGTTAGGCTGCGCTTATAGTGCCGGTGACAGCGACGCATCGTCGCATCAATACAAATGCATTGCCGCCATCGCGTGCGCTTATAGTAGAAGCGGCGCGACGGATTGGTCGCGATTGCTGGAAGTCATCTCAATTTGATTTTTCCAGCGACCGCGGCCTGACGTCGCCGGCACTATAAGCGCAGCCTAGGGCCACACAATCAGGATTTTGACAGATTTATAACAACAGGAGCACAATTGTCAGTTTAGGTAAGAATGTAGAATTACACATTGTCACGTGCTTTACACATACAAATAATTAAAAAAAAAAAAGAACAAAAAAGTTGGAAAGTGGTATTGTTGCTTTAAACTCTAAAGAGAAGGGAAGCAAATATAAAGAGGGTATAATTACATAATGTTACACGTATATACAGTTCATGCATTACCTCTTTATTTTTGTCACTTTAAAGGGGAATAGGTAAAAACATGTCTTGCAAATACTCGGGAATTTAAAAGGAGACATTATACTTAGAACTGATAAGAAAAACAACTGGGTTGTCTTTACCTCACACAAGAAGATTTCTGGGGGAAGACGGAAAAGAATGAAAACAGACTACTGAATATTTAACACCTTGTTCTCTTTGGATTTAACCCTTTTGCTGCCAGAGGTGTCTGCGCTCATGCTCTGCGGTAATTCATTCGATAGAAAAGGACTTCAAACCTTTGCGTCTTTAACATAGACTTGTCACCATCACCATGCTGATTGCTGAGCAACACGTGAAGGCCCTTTGCAGGGAGATTTGGGGGAGAATGAACATCTCAATCTTCCATTGATTTGCATGGACTCCAGGGAACTTTTAACAGGGAGATAGCAGCACAATTATTCATTTCTCTTAAAGCAGCAGCCCAAGCTGCTGTTTTTTTTTTCTTTGTTTTTTTTATTTCCCCCTTAATATGTACATCAATACAAATCAACACAATGACAGTTAACTGGCTAAGTTGACATGTCGGCGAAGATTCGGCTTGGGGGTTCACTAAATGGCCGCAGAGGAGTATTCTGCAGTCAGTGGAATGCATTTGCATATTAATATGACAAAGTTCTGTGAGGAAGATCATGTGATCAGGCAGTCACTAGATACTTGGGATAATAAACAGGGGAAAAAATGGAAGAGATAATAGTGCAGACCAGATACAATAGATGCAAACAATATCTCTCAAAAGATCACACTCACAATATATAGGTGAATGACAGACGTGTCAGAGACCCTTCTCTCTCTGACTGGAGCCCTGGTATAAAGGATGCCTTCTGATGTTACAAGTGTCAAATCAGTACATCTGATGGGCTAAGGACGTCCGTGCATTGGAGTGTACCTCCCGAGGATGTAAAAAAGAGAGAGCACACAATGGTGTAGTGCATAAGGGTATATTATGGCAAAAATACACACAGGTATTACACTCACATTTGCACAGTAGTTACAAATGACTTTTATCCTTCAAAATAATTATTTTTGGTTTAATGATGTCTTCTACTTGCAGAAATGTGGAACCGCAATGGTGACTAGGTTTGCACCAAGTTATGCCAATTTATTTATGGGCACCTGGGAGGATGACCACATTTGTTCCAACCAGGAATTTGGTGCGAACCTAGTCTCCTGGAAGCGGTTCATAGATGATATCCTGTTCGTATGGTGGGGCAGCCTTGACCAACTTGAGGCCTTTTTTGAGTATATGGGGAATAATAACTTAAACCTGAAATTCACGATACATTGGAGTAGAAAGGAACTTGAGTTTTTAGATTTATCTATCTACATAGAAAGTAATAAATTAAAAACTAAAACTTTTTTTTAAAACAGTAGATAGTAATAATTTTATAATGGAGAGTAGTTGCCACAATCCGGAATGGATTCGAAATATTCCATATGGACAGCTAAGAAGAATAAAAAGAAACTGCACTGAAGAACAAGTATACCATGAACAATCACAAGTTTTAATAAATAAATTTAAAGAGAGAAATTATAATACATTAAAATGTCATCTAGAGTTTTTTTTTTTTAAATGCTACAAGTATTTTCTCATAGTACAGAACTCATTTATTTAAAAAAATTTAAAAAAAGACACATGTAGGATATTGTTTGGAGTGCAGCTTTAAGTCTCCTAATACAGGCAGTCCTCGTTTTACAACGCTTCGCTTTACAACGAATGGCTTATCCAACGCTATGCAGTGCATACCTATGTTCATTTTTACAATGCCAAAACGGCTTATCCAACGCTCTTACAACGCTTTGCAAAGTTGTTTATGTATATGTAACGGTTTTTCTGGACCCCCCCTTGACCCACCCAATCTCACATTGGCCCCTGTGTGGTCTAACCGGTCCCCATTACATGGTTGTGTCTGGTGGTGCACCTGTTGGTAACAGGACTCCTGAGTCTCCCGCATGATGTTGGTGTGGGGATATCAGCATGACAGGCAGCTGAGGTAGCGTGCTTTGAGTCCTACCTATATCCAGTGCAGCGCCTCCACCTCATCAGGATCTCTGCGTCCGCAGGAAGATGGATCTGATGAGGAACTCCTTCTTGGTGCATTCCTCTGCTGAGTAACTCCACACTCACACATGAGGGGTTTGATAATAAGGGCATCTTTATTTGCATTGTTACGGCAGACTGCCCCTCGCAGAGGTCAGCTTAGCCGCTCATTCTTGCACCGCACTTCCCTTTAGAAGGGCTTCCCTCCTAATGGTGTTGGGTCACCTCTCCCCTCGGAGATCACCACCTGTGTCAGGTACCTGATCACAGTGCAGATACAATCCTTAACACACACTTGGAACGCCTAGCTAACACACACATTCAACTCCTAACTTTGGGCAGTGCTGTGTCTTATATAACTTAGGGAATAGCCACACCTATTGTGTCACTAACAGTGGACACAGAGTATGTTACCACTCCCCTGGTGTACATATAACACCTCACCAGGGTGTGAGGGCAAACCTCCATGATTGATGTTGGCAATCCTCTATACTTACCAGGTTTACTGCCAGCATGAGAGAGAACTGTATACAATTTTTAAACATGGCTACATGTATATAATATATATATTATATAATATTATATTATACTATTTAATATATTTTTATATTATATATTATGTAATATTATATATGAAGATATATAATATGGTATATGCACTATATAATGTATGTGTGTGCTGCATATCTTATTGCCTGCGTAAAATATTTTGTGTATTTTAGCAATAAAAATGCCTTCGGGAACAGAACCTTTCATTTAAACAGTGTTTCTATGGGAAAAAGTGTTTCGCTTTACAACGTTTCGCTATCCAACGCCATTTTTAGTAACCCATTGTGTCGGATAACCGAGGACTGCCTGTAAAAGGGTTGCACAGTATGTTTAAAATCGCAGATTTAAAATCTCCTATTTCTAGATAACGGCTATACACCAATAGGTTAAGTATGCAAAGACGAGACCTATGTATGTTAAAATAAATATGAAACACACCAGGAGGACAGGATCTCGCTCACTACTGCTTGATCATAATAGTCAAATAAGTTGCAAGTACAGAGCTTTACACTGCAGAGTTGTGTTGAGGTGTCCAAAGGATATTTCAAAACTAGAGTTTCAGTCCTTAACATACTGGTCCTTTGCAAGGTTGGGAAAAGTTTCAAGGAAACCTTTTAGACACAGCCATAAACCTCCAGTGTGCTGCTCAAATTCTGTTCTTACTTCAGTATGTTAATACCTCACTTTGCATTGTTTAATTGGCCTATTCAAAGCAGGGTCTGACCTTTCCCCTTTGGCTAAAAAGCAGGTTTCAGTCAGCTGTGGTAGGTGTTTTGTTCCCTCCGAGGTCAGGGTCCTCCTTGAACTCTGCAGGCTTCTGCTCCACCATTCCATGTTATCAATCATTGCTCTGTCAGGAGGACTGCCATTCATGGCCATGCATTCTAGAATAGGAACTGCCAGTCTGGGCTTTAGCACAAGCAAACTCCACACTAGGGCTACTCAAATGGCAGACTGGTTCAGATGTAGACCTGAACTTCTTTGTCTAGACCTCAAATGACCACATGGGGCATCTTCTTCCTCTCGCCATTCAGAAATAATTATGTGCCCGATTATCTTGATCCTATACATTTAAGTTTACTAAGTAGACCTCAATTAAAAATAATTGAGTAGTCGTGTTCTACATAGAGGTGAAGTATCCAATGAGATGGAAACATCCAAACAGCAGACAGCGGTTAGATTTGACTTCCCAAATGATTTAACCCCTTGGCTTCCATGAGGGCATTGCATACAGAGTCAACCTTTGTAATGCTTCTGTGGCCCCTCTGGCACGATCTTACACTTCTTCATTGGCTCAACTACAAGGATCTTGCAAGCAGACATGTTTTCTCCTGAATACGGGATTAACATAGTAACATATCGTCATTGTAGAGGTTTAAGTCATTAACTGCATTCTTTGTGTACTGAGGAAAAGGTGATTAAATGTTATTTTTGACAGAAAAAAATCTGTATTTAAAAAGTAAGGTATTTTGATATGACACGTTCTGACGTTTAGGTGTCTAATGAGTTTTTCAATAGATACATCAAGAAATTCCAAGTCAAGAAGAGCATTTATTTATTTTATTTATAGAATGTTTTACCAGGAAGTAATTACATTGAGAGTTACCTCTCTTTTTCAAGTATGTCAAGTATTTAGTGAGTTTTGCCAAAAATGCAATTAATGAGTTTTACTGCTACAAAGACTATTTGGATCCTTAGAGAATTAATCTCTTTATTTAGCTGAACTGTACAATTATTCAACTTTCTCACTTAAACTATTTCACTCAATCCAATGCAAGTCAACAGAAGACAAAGACATTTCCCTCAATCTCATCACCCAATGGACAGACACAGTTCTATCATCAATATTATGCCCTTCCCCTCAATATCCGACTAACACCCTCTCTATCTACCCTTAAGACCCACTTTAAAACACACCTGCTTATCGAAGCATATGAGTAGCTCCGTGGCTGATCCTTTACACCTCATACATAAACCTTGGACCCTTGCTAACGCACTTACCAGAACGCCCTCCTTCTGTCTCTGTACGTTCTTCCTACCTACCAATTAGATTGTAAGCTCTTCAGAGCAGGGATTCCTTTTCCTAAATGTTACTGTTATGTCTGAAGCACTTCTCCCCTTTATGTGTGATTTGTATTATTTGTTACTTGCATGGTTCTCACATGTATTACTGCTGTGAAGCGCTATGTACATTAATGGCGCTATATAAATAAAGTCATAATCCATACACTAGACCACCGTTCATTTTTCTCTTTAACCAGTTTCTTCTGGAGGATTTTACAGTTAAATCTGAAATCGGGATACTGGCTTTGCAATGATGTAAAAGACCTCATCTATGAAACATTCTTAACATGTTTCTAACCTCTGTAAATTTAAAGTACAAAAGTCCAAGTGTTAAAAAATGCAATAATTTGATAGATGCAAATGCGTTCTCCTTTGATTAGTGGAAGGGGATCCCAAGATTAGGGGTGACTATGGGACCGCACGGGAGTCAGTCTAGTTGGAGAGGCATGAAGGAGAGGCAGAGGATCGAGAGACTTTAATCAAACCATCCGGACACCCCCCTTCCCTCTAGGTGTTACTTTGTTCATTTTGTTTGATGAGTTATTATGGTTGATCTCAGAGTACTGACTCTGACTATGGAATGTTATGTACTGTGTATGTAAAATTCAATAAAAATGTAAGTTATTAAAAAAAAATGGAATAATGACCATCACTGTACATATTTATTTTGTTAGGTACCCATGCTTGGTGAAAAAAAAAAAGTAGTAACAATTTTTAAGTTGCAGCCATGAGTGCCGAGTTATGGACGCAATTTTTAGAAAAGCATAAATCGTGGCCACTTTTCAAAACCCCTACTGAAATATGTTAATACTATTGTTATTATATTGATTTCTGCAACTTAATAAAAAAAAAAATACAGAGGATTACAGAATAAAAATGAGGCATGTGATCAAGGTAAAAAAAAGGAAATTCAGACAATTTACTGTATATAATAAAAAATGGGCACTACTGTAGCTAAGTGGGACAGAAGGTCTACATATAAAAACAATAGATTTCTGGTAGAAAAAGCCCCTAACCTACCGCTAGAGCAACAAATCAGGAGAAGTGTCAGGGATCCATAAATTATATCCACACCATGTCTTTGCATTTGTTGAAAGAGCCTTGGAAGTGTTTTTCTACAGCTGTGTACCCATTACTGGGGGGTCTAAAGAATGCAAGAGGGATCCTAAAAGGCTCATTAGGAATGACAATGCTGATTTATAGCACACATTGAAGCTGACCATCAAAGGCAAGGCAAAAAACAACAACCAGGAAAGCAATAAAACATGTCATAAATACATTTAAAATGTCCTGTTTAGCTTAATTTATTCCTCTGGACCTGGAAAACTAAGTATCCCATGTTACACGAGTTTGTAAGGTTTCAGAGAGATAACATGGAAAGAAAATCCGTCTGGTTAATTCAACATGATTCATGAACTCTTATCTCAGAGATACTATCTAGGATTGTAAGCAGCTCTGATACCAATGCAGTGGGAGAGTTTGGGCAGTGCCTAATTAATATTAATGATGTCCATAATAATTAGAATATATAGGCACTATAAATCACTACCCTCAAGAGTTTATAACTGTTGGTGCCCCAGGTCCCTGGATTCTCCCACTGGGAACTAGGTGACATCATTAACAATCTCAGACCAACAACATAACCTGGAGTCTTGTCCATGTGGACTTGTGATTACCTCAGAAGACATTCTCGGCAGCAACCATCCTCAGGATTGTGGACCAATCAATAGATCTGAGCCACTTCCTGGACAATCTGAAATCTGCCTTAGTTTGACCCATCCTCAAAAACCATCGACACTTAGATCTAAACAGCTTCAAATCAGTTTTCAACATCTCATTCCTCTCCAAAGATCTAGAATAAGGGATAGAGCTTTCACGACATGCCCACCTAGAAAATCGTAACATTATGGAAATACAATCATTCCGGCTTCAGAAGACTTCACAGCATCCAAACTGCAAGGATAAGTGAACAGAACAACATTTCTCTTTCAATTCTCATCCTCTTGGACATCTCGGCTGACTTCAACATGATTGACCACAGCCTCCTATTATACAGGCTGAAAACTGTTGCAGGGATATCTGACCAAGCCCTAAACTTACTTTTTTCCTGATTAGCATACAGTAGGTATAACATTGTATACCTATACTGCTTCATGAAGATCAAGGGATGATCTTCTCCTGGTCAAGCTGCAATCATTTGTAAGGGCCAGCATATCAAATATTTTCTGGTTGACTCTACTGGTGTTTTTATTTGTGGTTTTATATTCATACACGTATGGAGAAGGAGTAGCTCAGTGAGTAAGGACACTGACTGACACAGAGTTTGAAGCAGGGGAGCCTGGTTCAATTCCTGGTTTTGGCACCTTGTGACCTTCGGCAAGTCACTTTATCTCCCTGTGCCTCAGGCACCAAAAAAACATAGATTGTAAGCTCCACGGGGTAGGGACCTGTGCCTGCAAAATGTCTCTGTAAAGCGCTACGTAAAACTAGCAGCGCTATACAAGAACATGCTATTATTATTATATTTTATGAAACGCCCCAGTCACTTTGTACTATTTTCTCCTGATTAAGCAGAAAAACCCAAAGAGTATGCATGAATGGGCTTGTGATCTACAACACACATTACATGTTGGGTGCCTCATAGTTACATTCTCTCCCCCCTCTTAGTTAACATTTATATGAAGCCTTTGGGTCACATCATTGCAAGTTATTATCTCAAGTATCTTCAATATGCAAATGCCACCCAATTGTGTGACTATTACTCCGGGTACAGCATCTCACTAACCTGCTGTTAAAGATTGCATTTTAGATATAAGAACATAGATGATGACAATTTGTTAACACTAAACATGGACCAGAGAGACTACACCACAGGACACCAGAACCAAAATTGGTCAATTAAAGGACCTGAGAAACATCCAAATTCAAGACCACTCTACAGTACCCTCCTAGATAGTGAAAAGCCTGGGCATTCCAATTGATGGTAATCTCACAATGGAAGAACAATTCAAACAGACATCTAGAGACTGAGGGTTCTGCATAGGGAAAAAGAACTGCATAAAATCATCCACCCGCTGGTCACTTCAAGAGATTTGACTATGGCAACTCACCATCTTGGATTGCCAAGCAACTAGATCATTCATATTCAGCCAATTCAGAATAATACAACTAGAACTATCAAAACTCTGCGCAGATACGGCCACGTCAATGGCACCCTGGAAAACATCAATGGCTGCCAATCAGATAACAAATGGAGTAGAGTCCTTTGTACACACAAACATACATCTCGGAACGCATAATTCCAGAAGAGAAAACCAGATTACGCAGAACAACGATGCACTGCTCAGTGTTCCTTGATTCAAATCCACCAGGATTGGAAAAGAGCATTCTCAGCAGAAGGCCCAGACTTTGGAACAACCTCCCTATCGACATCCGGAAAAATCCTAGCTTCCAAGCCTTCACGAAATCACTTAGGAACCACATCTTCTATGAAGCATTTGGCCACTGACCTCAAGCACTTACCATACTGATCCGCCCTGTGTTGTGGGCATGCTAAAATAGCATTGATTGATGGCAAATAATGATTGATTATAGATATCACACATAAGTGAATATAACCCATAGTCTTGAAACAGGTTCAGTTACATCACAGTCAATGGTGACATTAAAACGTGAAACCGATTGTTTGATTCTTTTCTAGTGTCTGCCCAACATGGAGATAATTAATTATAGTAATAGCAGAGACTCCAACATCTAGTGATACATATTTATTTATAGCACAAAATCTTCTTCACTAGACACTGGAGTTCCTCCTATTTCCAATGAGGCATTGTGACTTTCTGCTTCATACAGCTAAGCAGAGCACTGTGCAAGTTTATTTAATTCCATCAATTGTGCATCACTTCATTTACACTGGAGATGCGACCCTCATTTTTTGGAACAAATGTTATTCTCTGGGTCCCCTCAGAAAGCAGTCTATTACTTGTAAGCAAATATTCAATAGTGGGTGTGTTTTTCCCAAATTTGGAAGTACTTCCAATGTGTAGTAATTAACAGTCATATATTGTATTGTATGTCTTTATTTATATAGCGCCATAAATATACATACTGTAGCGCTTCACAGTAGTAATACATGTTGTAATCATATAAATAACAAATAATATAAATAACATGTCATGGGAATAAGTGCTTCAGACATAAGAGTGAATTGGTAGGTAGGAGAACGTATAGAGACAGTAGGAGGGAATTCTAGTAAGTGCGTCTGCAGGGGGCCAAGCTTTATGTACCATGTGTCCAGGATTATCCACAGTGCTATTCATATGCTTCTTTAAGCAAATGTGTCTTAAGGTGGGTCTTAAAGGTGGATTGAGAGGGTGCTAGTCGGGTATTGAGGGGAAGGGCATTCCAGAGGTGAGGGGCAGTCAGTGAAAAAGGTTTAAGGCGGGAGAGGGCTTTAGATACAAAGGGGGTAGAAAGAAGACATCCTTGAGAAGACCGCAAGAGTCGGGATGGTGCATAGCGAGAAATTAGGGCTGAGATGTAAGGAGGGGCAGAGGAGTGTAAAGCTTTAAAAGTGAGGAGGAGAATGGAGTGTGAGATGCGGGATTTGATCGGAAGCCAGGAGAGGGATTTCATGAGGGGAGACGCGGAGACAGATTTAGGAAAGAGTAGAGTGATTCTGGCAGCAGCATTTAGGATAGATTGTAGGGGAGACAGGTGAGAGGCAGGAAGGCCGGACAGCAGGAGGTTACAGTAATCAAGACGGGAGAGAATGAGGGCCTGAGTCAGAGTTTTAGCAGTCGAGTAACAGAGGAAAGGTTGTATCTTTGTGATATTGCGGAGGAAAAAGCGACAAGTTTTAGATATGTTTTGAATGTGAGAGGAGAATATGAGAGAGGAGTCGAGTGTGACCCCTAGGCAGCGTGCGTGGGCTACTGGGTAGATGATAGTACTTCCAACAGTAA
Organism: Ascaphus truei; assembly: GCF_040206685.1. Taxonomy (NCBI): domain Eukaryota; kingdom Metazoa; phylum Chordata; class Amphibia; order Anura; family Ascaphidae; genus Ascaphus; species Ascaphus truei. Next base: position 384,559,822 of record NC_134486.1, on the reverse strand, counting down.
TGTGGAAGGAGGTAGTAGTATAAGGAGCTATATACAGTATGCCAAGTATGGGATAGCATTTTTTTTCTTAACACAGCAGCTTGGAGTTATTTTTACTGTGTGAAAAGCAGCACATATGTCTCATCAATTCCATCCCCAGTATGGTAAATCCAGCATTCTGTAACTCAGAGCTGAGCTGGAAAAACATTTAAATTTAATTATTACATTAACATCCGACATGTCGACTTTTCTGACTTTCCGCGAGTATGTATGTATGTATGTATGTATGTATGTCTTTATTTATATAGCTTCATTAATGTACATAGCGCTTCACAGCAGTAATGCAACCTGACAATCATATAAATAAGTATAAATAACAGATCATGGGAAGATAGCACCAACCGTGTACACAGCTCTTTACAAAGAAAATACAGTACAGGGAATTTAAATACAATAAGTGCAGCAAAGTCAAACAATAGGAAAGGAAATTCCTGCCCTGGGGATCTTACAATCTTAGGCCTCTGGCATGGTCAGAGCTTAGGCGCTGACCCGTGCTGAGGCGTGCGCAAGCTTACCAGTGAGCCGCTGCAGCCGCAATGAGAGCGGCTTTAGCAGGGGCTCGCGCACGCTTCTGTAAGCGTCTGTCTTAACAAATTTTTAGTTTCGGCGCTCACGGGAGCGCAGGGCCGGTCACGTGAGCGGTTCGCCCAATGAGGACGAACCAGCTCCGTGACGTCACTGACCCGCCCCCAGACACGCCCACGGACGGCGCGCGCTCTAAGGCCAGGGAAAGTACCCGCTTTCCCTCAGCGCGCCTCCGCATGGCTGCAGTCTCTATGGACTCAGCCTTAGGCTTCGTCCAGGGTTGCTGCTTGCTGGCGGAGGCGCGCTGAGGCCCGCTTCCGCTCGGCACTGAGCCCCTACAGCCGCAATTAGAGCGGCTTTAGTAGGGGCTCGCCTACGCTTCCCCCAGCGCGCGGAAGCGTAGGTCTTAGCAGATTTTAAAATTTCAGCACTCGCCGGAGCGCAGGGCCGGTCACGTGAGCGGTTCGCCCAATGAGGGCGAACCAGCTCCGTGACGTCACTGGCCCGCCCCCGACACGCCCCCTGACGGCACGCTGTCTAAGGCCAGGGAAAGCACCCGCTTTCCCTGAGCCTCAGCGCGCCTCAGAACGCCAGCGGGGAGCTTGGCCGAGGCCTTAGTTGTATGTTGGGAGATTTACAGAGAGAGCAGGTGAGGAAATAAGTGCAGTAGCTGGCAGTGGCTGGCGGGAGCTACTGTGGATGTGGGACAGCAGCCATGAGTCCAGTCTAATGATATAACACCAATAGCATGGAGGGAGGAGGAGGCAGAGCGGGAGGTATATATGACTGGGTTCAGGATTAGAAGAGATATCCCCAGCAGGTAAAAATAAATACTATATCATTAAAATGTGATTTGGTTTCTTCAGAACCTACAAATCTCACTGATTTTGCTACTTGGAAGATGATAACTTGCTCCTCCACAAGAACAATTGAGCAGAACCCTGCTCCTCATAGAGACCTGCCAGTTGCCCACCTTCCTGAAAGGTGCAGGAAAATTAGAACTGAATGAGGGAGCTCTCTGCGGCAAGACTGGGAATTCCTACGCCAGGGGACCCCGGGACAGGAAAATACATAAATACCTGTCACAAAGTAAGAAGGTATTGTTATTTTATTTAAACTTATTGGGACGAGGGCCCCCTTGGCACTAGGAGGGTTAGATCCTGTAATTTTTCTCCGTTAGAAAAGTAAATAGAAGATTATGTTTTTTTCCACGTGTCCCCTAACTGGACAATCATGAAACATGACATGTTCAATGTCCTGGTTCAATAAGCTCACAAATATTATTTTAAGGATCTCTCTTTAAATTGATGGTAGCTTCTTTCCAAAACAAAATTCTAAATTAAACATTGCTACAATCGTAAATAAAATATTAAAATTAAAAAGGAGTTCAATGTTATGTTTGGGATCCAAGGAAGCCTAGTGAAATAGTTTTTTTCCCCATTTCAACTTGATTTATTCAAAGCTAGGGTTTACCAACCTCTATTACTGCAAAAATATTCACCGTTTAAAAAAAAAAAATTAAATAGAACTAATTAAGCCTGTAAAAGTGTCAAAAAAGACAGAGGAGCCATAAATTGTATCTGGGTTGGTCTTTTATTATATGTTTGTTTGACTCAACAGTTAAAAAAAAAAAAAAACATGGAGTACTGTAAATTACAATATATATATATATATTCCAGTCTGGGGTGGGGTCCCCAGAACAATGTTGATTGCAGCTTTACCTGCTCCCTTCCCCACTACTGAATTCGGATTAATCATTACGACCGCTGTGTCAGCTTCAAGAGATGACATTGTGGTTCTCAATTTTTTTCAACCCATTGGATGTTGCCAGTCACCTTAATTCCTCCAGAATCAGGATGTTTCTGGAGCCCAGTTGAGATTTAAAATCAATTCTAGGTGGGATTGTTTACTTAAGTAGAAGGGAAAAAATGCTACAAGTATTTTCTCATAGTACAGAACTGATTTAAAAAAACACACATGTAGGATATTGCTTGGTCTGCAGCTTTAAATCAGAAAAAATGCTTACTTTTGAAAATAGTTTTGATCAATAGGACCACCTTGGGAATTAGAAAGGCCCCTTTTATTAAAAGGAACTGATGAATCTGATCCTTTATTACAATTTTCTACACCCAAAAAAGCACAGGAATCCAGGACTTACATTTTATTAAAGGCTTATTGTGAAGCTCTCTTGTTTTATGCTTCTAAAGCAGGAACGCTCAACTCCAGTCCTCAAGGGCCACCAACAGGTCACTTTTCAGAATATCCCTGCTTCAGCACAGGTGGCTCAATCAGTGGCTAAGTCCCTCCTACCGTAGACTATGAAAAGATCGAATCTGCTGAACCACTCAATGGACACAAAAAGCAGCAATCCCGGCAAACCAAGCATCTTTTCCCCCTCGGTTTATACATTTTGTAAAGTTTAAGGTGTCCTTAACCCGAATTATGTATATATCAAATAAAAAAAAGATTAAAAAGAAAGGAAAAAGAAGAAAGAAGAAGCTACTTACAGCAGCAATCCTAGCTGCACAATGTCTGTGAGCATGACAACCAGGCAGGGGTCTCCTTGAGAGGGCCTAGGTAACTTCACTGGCACTAAAGGGGTTAATGACGTCACACACAAACACAGTAACTTTTATTTTTAAATGTATATATTTGCTTTTTAATATTGGAATAATTTACAATTACAATAATGGGCTGCATTTCTATTAGTGAATCAGAAAAAGGGGGAAGGGAAACACAAAGTGATTGTGCCCCTAAAAGAATTCACTAAACTGCACACCTACGGTACAACGTGTAAAAGTTAACTTTTAATAGATTTACTTAAAACATATATTACCAAAGAATTGTGTAAAGTGAGTTTAAAAATAAATTAAATCTCCCTATCCCCTCCCTGTTGCATTTCTATTAGTGGTTCATTTAGAAGTAGGTTGAGTGTGGGGAAAAGGTATGGGGAGGAAGAGGCATGGGCGCGGGGGTGGGGAAGAGGCATGGGCGCGGGGGGTGGGGAAAAGGTATGGGCGAGGGGGGAGGGATGATGGAGGTTGGTGCCACTGGGCAGATGGTTACCTTGCAAAAGGATTTGTAGTGCCTTGCGAAGCCATGCCTTGCTACTGTAGCTATTTTTGTAGGCAAGGTGGGTAGTGTAGTCTGAGATACATATATTAACACCGGATTCTCCTCAAACACCACAAAATAAGTCCTCTTCTGGTCAGCTCATGCTAAAACTTTTTTTTTTTTTTTTTACTTTTACCCAGGATTTAAGCTGTGGGTCTCAGGACCAGAACCCATTCATTTCAGCTCCGGGTACCCCCTGCTTCCAGAGATAGTTACCTCTGTAGTAGGTGCTGGTAGCAGCTCTGACTGAGCTAGTTGGGCTTTAAAAGGGTAGAGATCCCGCATCACGCGAGTCAAAACCATTCCTTGCTTGACTGGATTCTCTCTTCAAATCCCAGCAGTATCCAATCCTCTGGCATCCTTCCTGACATTTTCAGTGACCATGCAATAGTGTACTGTGTAAGGAAAATTAAACCGCCCCAATCAAGCCCTAAAGTTCTCCTCACTAGAACATTTAGAAACTTTAACCCACAACAGTTTCTGGCTGACCTTACCAACTGCACTTGGCACAGAATCGATTTAATTCCCTACCCTGATTCTGCGCTCGACTACTTCCAGTCCGAGTTCATAAAACTCTGTGATACCCATGCTCCACTACACAGAATAAGGGTACGGGGTGCCCACCTTCCATGGGTTACACCTGACCTTATAGCACTTTACCAGTTCAGGGATGCCTTGTGGAAAAGCTACAAAGTAACTGGCACTACCAAGGATCTCAATCACTACAGATGCCTGCGGAACATGTGCACAAGGCAAACAAGGCACGCAAAAGCACAATATTACTCTGACAATCTCCACCAGGATACATCAAACCCAGCTAACTTCTGGAAGGTTATCAACAATATATTCAAGCTTTCTAACCATCAACATCCAAGTAATATCACGAAGGGTGATATTACTCTGATAAACCCCACTGACATTGCAAATGCATTCAATGATTAATTTGTGGGGTGTGCAACTAACATATTAGCGAAACGCAACACAAACAACAAACCTAAATCTCATGCTGGGAGTACCCATATAGTCCCACCCCCTCCCAACACTGCCCACAATTTTCCATTTTGCCCAGTATCCGAAGGGGAGATTACACAAGCGCTCCTCAAATTAAAACTAAGCAGCCAATGTGGACCTGACTTACTACAATCTAGGTTCCTAACACTTGGTGCCCCAGCAATTACCAAACCAATTGCTTCCATAGTCAACTCTATCCTGTATGCAGGCCATATCCCTAAGACCTGGAAAACTGCCAGAGTTGTCCCAATCTTCAAAAGTGGGGACAAAAACCCTGTCTCAAACTACAGGCCAATCTCCCTTCTCCCAATCCTATCCAAAGTCATGGAAAAATGTGTCCACTCCCAATTAAGCGATTACTATACCAAGACAAATTTCCCTAACCAATTCCAAACTGGCTTTCGCGCCAAACACTCTACCGTAACTGCCCTGCTAAAAGTTTGCAATGAAATCCAGTGTGGAATGGAACAGGGTCAACTCACTGCACATATTCCTAGATTTTGCAAAGGCTTTTGATACTGTTGATCATGTTATCCTGCTTAACAAACTCCAGAGCTCTGGAATAGGTAAGCATGCTTTAAACTGGGTTCAGTCCTACCTATCAGGTAGATCCCAACATTTGTCCATCTCAGGCTCTAACTCCAACCCCCTAGATATCACCTGTGGCGTCCCGCAAGGCTCTGTTCTGGGGCCCCTACTCTTCTCAGTGTTCATCAATGATCTCCCAGCTTGTAAGGAAGCTTCAATACACATGTATGCAGATGACACAATCCTATATGCACACAGCCATAGCCTCTCCGACCTTCAACACATACTTCAGTCTGACTTTTTGAGACTCGAAAACTGGATTTCCCAAAACAAACTGTTTTTAAACACTGACAAGACTGTACCAATGGTATTTGGGACCAAGACTAAATTTTTGAAGCTTCCAGTGACTCAGCTCCAGATCAGAACCAACGCTAACACCACCCTAACCCCTGTCACTAGTTTTAAATATCTGGGCATATGGTTTGACTCCCACTTAACATTCGGGATGCACATTGATACCCTGAAAACCAAGACCTATGCCAAACTAGGGGTACTTTACAGGAACAAATCCTCCCTAAGTCTCCTGGTCAGAAAGCGTATCGTACAGCAGATGCTAATGCCAATTATTGACTATGGAGACATAGTATATGGCTCGGCACCTCAAACCCACCTTAGCAAACTTGACACCCTCTACAATTCAATTTGTCATTTTGTTCTCCAATGCAACTATAACACACATCACTGCGAAATGCTCAAAGAACTAGAGTGGTCATCACTCGAGTCTAGGCGCAAAGTTCACCTTTCCTGTCTTGCCTTTAAATTGTTCATGGGCAAGCTACCCAGCTATCTGAACAAGCTCCTCACCCCTACCACTTGCAGCACTTATCACCTGAGATCAGACTCCAAAAGACTGTTCATGGTCCCAAGGCTCAACAAAGTATCCGGCCGTTCCTCCTTCTCTTACCGTGCACCCCAAAACTGGAACAACCTACCAGAGACTCTCACATCCACCACCAGTTTAAGTTCTTTCAAATCTAAGGCTGTCTCACACTTTAATCTGGTCTGTAACTGTTACATAAGCCTATAATATACATCTTCTCTAACTGTGCATGCTATGTCTTGTATATAATGTATACCCTGTTCATTTATGTAACTGTATTTTTAACCATGTATTATTTGTCATATTAACTATGTCCAGAACATACTTGAAAACGAGAGGTAACTCTCAATGTATTACTTCCTGGTAAAACATTTTATAAATAAAATAAATATATGGAAGCCGCACCTGTGGCAATTCAGAGATACTGACACCCCCTACAAAGATCTCTCTGAAAACAGGGGTCCGAGAGCTGAAATGAGCACAGTTCAGCTCGGAAAAAACGTGCTTCCACCCTGTAATAAAAAATAATAAAAAGTGAAACCCTTATTGCTGCTTTAATGTAGACAGGAAATTTCAGATCATTTTAGTCTGGACCAAAAGCCAAGAAATCACTACAACTCCCTTAGTGCATTGATGGAAATGGCCCTTACTCTAGGACAGTGGTTTCCAACCTTTTTTGGTTAAGGAACCCCAAGTGAAATTCTGAAAAAACCCCAACCATCTCTAATAGCGTGTCTGATCAGATACATTGTAAATAATTCTGTATTTCAGTGTTTCCCAACTCCAGTCCTCAGGGAACCCCAACAGGTCAGGTCTTAAGGATATCCCTGCTCCAGCATAGGTGGCTCAGTCAAAATGACTGAGCCGCTGATTGACCCACCTGTGCTGAAGCAGGAATATCCTTAAGACCTGACCTGTTGGCGTTCCCTGAGGACTGGAGTTGGGAAACACTGCTGTATTTGATACAATTTTCAAAAAATTGTAGAAAACCCTTTAGGGGTGCCCTGGGAACCAAATAGTCCCTAGGAACCCTTGTTGAAAAACACTGCTCTAGAACCAACTCATGCAGTGCCTTTTGCAGATTTAACAAGCTGAGTGCCATAAGGTGTAGCTCCCTATGTTATGGGGTCTGGCACTCCAGGGACACCATGATGTAGTAGCAATTTTTTATTTATTTTTTGCTAGGGGAGATCGCGTTGGAGCGCAGCACACGATCTACATTGATGAGGATGGAAGGGAGATGAACCCTCAGCTTTGATCATTAGTGATCGCTAGTGCCGGAGACACCATGGCAGTCTGGTGTCATGGACCCGCCAGCTCTCAAAGGGATTAGTAATCAGAAGAAGAAAAAAAAAGGGATTGGTAGCGACCATAGACCCCAGGACAAAGGAACTCACCAGGTAAGGAAAAAATTAAAAAATATTTATTGCTTACTAAAAAACACTAGACACATTACATAAACAGAGAGAAAATATCCTCCCACGCATTTCGCACTAAAAAGGTGCTCAACTCCTTGGTGCGAAACGCGTGGGAGGATATGTTCTGTCTGTTTTTGTATTGTAATCTAGTGTTTTTTAGTATGTAATAAAATCGATTTTTCCTTTTTCCATTACCTATCGAGTTCCTTTTTCCTGGGGTTTGAGGTTGCTACCAATGCCTTTTTTCGTTCTTGGCATTTTTCACGTGATTGGAGAGACGCATACGGTTCTACAGTTCCTACTACAGTGCCAGCTGATTGAGCACACAGCCAGTCAAAGGGAAGGCGGTGAACAGGAAGAAGCATATGCGGCTCTTCACTGATTTTCAACAAGAGGTACCGGTTGAGACCTGCGATCCCAGCTACAATGAAGGGGTAATATCGTTGCCCTTTTCTGACTAACTCAGTAGGTAGTTTATATAACTGTTTGATGTACTCACTTCTCTACTCCAAACAAGGCGATCATAGTACTGGATACTGGATTTTTGTATTTATCCAGTTTTCTTGTTTTACCCCATTATATTAAGATATACCAGAGACTCATACTAGGCTTCCTTTTCTACTGTAAAGTAATCAGAAACCTGATAACCAGCCCATGCAGAAGCATATGCATTTGGATCCAGTCAAAAGAAACTAAGATCATGAGATAAGGAGCAGATGCCTCTTGGGCTGGAATCATTGAAGTGAGAAGATGCTACCAAGTACAAGTTGGGCTTGTGACTTTCTGGGGAGCCGTGTGGTGGCTGCGTGCTGATCTTCAGCATCGACAGACAGAGAGAACCTGCTGTTGCATGTCCACTTCTGTGATAAGAGTTGCCAGGTGTCCAGTATTGAACCGGACTGTCCTGTATCTGGACACACTGGTCCAGTAAACAAATGAGAGGTAATACTGAACACGTATGTGTCTGGTATTACCTCTCTGGACTTCGTGGCCTGACTGGCTTGGGGGCCATAGGATTTTCTCAGAGCAGGGCTGTTACTATGGGTCTGGCCAGCTTCCTCCATCCTGATGGGCTGCATTACCCAGCAGCAGTCAATCAGTAGGAGGTGTGAGGAGCCTGAGGGTGGGGGCCAAGGAGAGGAGGAAACAGCATGGAGCAGAGAGTGGAGAGAGCTGTGTGTCTCTTGAGCTTGTGTGTGTCTCGAGCACGTTGCACCTTTTATCATTGTGTCCAGTGTTTTTGGAGAAGCCACCTGGCATCCCTAGTGAACACGGTCTCTGCAAATTCTAACCCTGGCTCCAGAGCAGAGAGGAGTTGCTAAGCTGTAATTACAGAATGCTCTACTGATACTAGGGATCCACTGCTGCAAGGCTGTTAACCCTAACTGGTCAACACTGTTTTAGCACTAAACGCCTTACTGCTGCGGCCGAGTTTATTCGAGCATTTGCCCGTTCTCGGCCGCAGCAGTAAACTGGCGCGCGCCGGAGGGTGCCGGGCGCGCGCCGAAGCAGCGGAAGAGCGCCCTCTGATCGGGGCGCTCTCCCTCCCGCTGCCGGGTCCGCCGGGTCCCCCGGAACCCCCTGCCGCCGTCCCCCACATCGCGGGACACCAGGGCTCCCTCGGGGAGCCCTGGACGCGCGTGCAGGGGGCGCAGGCTCCCGATGACGCGTGACCACGCGTCGGTGACGCGCGGCACGCCGAGGGGCGGCCACTAGCAAGCCGGGAAATCTCCCGGCTTGCGGAACTGGCCGCAGTGCAATAAACTGTGTCGGTAGTGTATTACTTCTTAATTTGTAAAGATTCCCCAAATACCACATCTGCATATTAAGCCCTTTAATAAATTGTTTCCCCTATGGATTACAATCATCAATGAATGAAAATAATAATAATAGGGGGCACCATTATACAGGCCATTCAATGTCACTTATTTGGCACTGAACGACATGGGGTGCAGGTAAATTGTATGTTTAGCTGATGCATAAATATAATACATTGTCCATGCACACACATATTGGTGGAGAGAGTGCTGTGGGGGGAAGAGAGCGTCACATGGTGTGGGGGGCAGAAAGAGTGATATGGTGGGGGGGCAGAAAGAGTGATATGGTGGGGGGGCAGAGAGAGAGTGGCATCTGGGTGGGGAGAGAGAGAGAGAGAGAGAGAGAGAGAGACATACAAAGTGGAGGTCAGAGAGAGAGAGTGACACGGTGGGGGCAGAGAGAGTATGACACGGTGGGGGCAGTGAGAGAATGACACGTGGGGGCAGAGAGAAAATGACACGTGGGGGCAGAGAGAAAATGACACGTGGGGGCAGAGAGAAAATGACACGGTGGGGGCAGAGAGAAAATGACACGGTGGGGGCAGAGAGAAAATGACACGGTGGGGGCAGAGAGAAAATGACACGGTGGGGGCAGAGAGACAACGACACGGTGGGGCAGAGAGAAAATGACATGGTGGGGGCAGAGTGACATGGGGGGCAGAGAGAGTGAAATGGGGGGCAGAGAGAGAGAGTGACATGGGGGCAGAGAGAGAGAGTGACATAGGGGCAGAGAGAGAGTGACATGGGAGGCAGAAAGAGTGACATGAGGGCAGAGAGAGTGACAAAGGGGGAGGGCTGGAGAGAGTGACAGTTGGGGGGCATAGAGAGAGAGTGAGAGTGGGAAGGCATAAAGAGAGAGTGACAGTGGGGGGGCATAGAGAGAGAGTGTAGGGAGGAAGGAGGTCAGAGTGATAGCATTGACATGAGGATGGGGGAGGGGAGAGAGTGACATCCACAAAAGGAGTATGTATAAACCAGCCCTTACAAAGGGACCAGCTCAGATAGGAGTTACAGAGGCTATGCCCTGTTTTGTCTCTCCTCTCTCTCAGCAACATGCTGTGAGGTCACATCCCAGTGCAGGGGGCACACATTCATTCAATGTAATGGGATTACAATCTTCTCCAGTACAGGGAAGCAGCATATCACGTGAGGATGTGATTGTCACAAACACTGATCAACAAAACCAATGGCAGCAAGACCCATATTCAATACTCTGGAAAATATGTTAGTCCTAATGATTGGAATGGAACTGCACTTTTCCCCAGCACACAAGCAGCTTCACCGCTTACCGAACCCGTGTGTTTATTTTGTGGATAGTTTTAGTGCATATAAATTAATTTAACTACATGGGGGAAAGGAGGATGGTATTATGTTTACTTGTTTGAAAATGTATTTTTTAACACCAATACCTGGTAATGTGAAAGATGACAGTATTGTCTATGCTTTTATATACATATTATACAATCAAAAATGAATAGTTGCAGTAGTAGCAGTAGTCAATGATATAATGTATACTATATAGTATGAGCCTTTTAATAGAAAATTACAGAACAGTAAATTGGGAAAAAACAAAATCACTTACTTTAGACATTCTTACAACTACCATATTTCATTAGGTGTATGCCCTAGTATACACTTTTCACATAATTATTCTAATTAAACATAAAAAATTTAAGTTCATTACAATAAACGTGTATTTTAGCTCATGTATGTGTCATTTCACTTATATAGCGCCAACAATGTATGCAGTGCTGTACAAAACAATGAGCCGACATCCATACCACGCCCTCTTGCCATTGTCCATTAAACACTGAAATATGATATGTATTTCTCCAAGAACTTTAAAGAGAAGCGGACATGACTACAGTCACACTTCACCACTGGAGGAAAACCAATTAGTCAGACATTGGCTAGCAGCCTCGTTAGATAAAAGTTAGTGACAGTGTCCGGAGTTATTGAGTAACTTTTCCATTGTTTTCTCTTTTCATATCAACTAGAAACAGAAATCTATGCTTGACTGCAGTCAACTATCCCCAATTAGTTGATTAATTGGAGTATACTAGATTAGTAACACGTTTGCTTATTTGCAGGGTTAGCATCACTAACACTGGTATCTCTGTTAAGGCTCTCTGCTTATACCGTACACTGCACTGTTGGCTTTATACATAATTACTGCCCAAACCATTCTTCTACCCAATAACCCTGCAACGCTAATAAACATATTTTAAGTTATAAAACAAGGTTACCATTTTTTGTGGAAATGCTACAAATTAAAAAAAAATGGACACTACTAATGTTAAATTAGTATTCGCTTTAGTGAATCCCTACAACCAGAATGAATGCAAAATTACTGAGGGTCTTATTCTTCATATGCCAAGGCAGCCATTTGGTCCGAAAACAACCTGAAGTGCTGCTTCAATGAATATATAAAATATACTGGACACCTAACAAGCTCCTATTGAACCCCCAAAATAACCACAACATATATATAAGCATATGAGTGTCACAGAGGAGTGCTACTGAGCATGGCAATATATATTTAAAACCAGAGACAGCACATAAAACACAGACAAAGCTCAGTTTTAGCACATCCAGTGAAAATCATACACGGTACAGTGCCTAAATATATATGTATAAATATCTATTAAGTAAAATGGTCTTTTAGTTTGACATTTTTGGCCAAAATTGTTGTAAGCCCCTGAGCCAACGTCACGGCAGACCACAATTCAGGGGTCCCTAACGCTAATATAAATTCTTAATAACCTGTGTAATAACAGGAAGAATGATTTATAGTAAATCTGTCAATATTAGTTGCAAAGTCTGATTGAAGCCTTTATTAACCTGTACATTACCAGGAAAAGCACTCTGAATTAGAGTTGTCACAACCATCCTGCAAGCAAGCAAGTTCCCCTGTGTGGAAGATGCTATGGAGTGAGCCCTTAACCATTTAAATGTGGGAGGGGGCGAGCTTAAATTAAGTAGGAGGTTGCCAACCTCCAATCAGCCAGGACTAGCTGAAACACAATTGTAAAATATACTGGACACCTAACAAGCTCCTATTGAACCCCCAAAATAACCACAACATATATATATGCATATGAGTGTCACAGAGGAGTGCTACTGCGCATGGCAATATATATTTAAAACCAGAGACAGCACATAAAACACAGACAGAGCTCAATTTAAGCTCGCCCCCTCCCAATTTACAATGGACCACTGTGGTATTCTTTTAAACACCTGCAAGTCGACACATTATTGAAGCGCATGCGCATTACAATTCATGAATATCTGCCATCTGGCGAATACACGAAGAATTGCAACCAATTAAATCCGAACCATTATCAATAAACACATCAACCGCGCATCAACCTCGGGTGTGAATGCAACATGAATGCGGTATCAATGCGGTATCAATGCGGTATGAATGCGGCATGAACGTGGTGAAGTGCGTGGCATTCGAAAAAAAATCCCAGAAAAAATTCGGAGATGTTGGAGAATAAAAGGGGCCGCGGCTGTAAGTGATAATCCAAATTGCCAGAAACTTCTGAAATAAAATCATTCTTTACCATCACTAGTATTGGCTTGAGTCTCTAGGACAGTGTTTTTCAACAAGGGTTCCCCGGGCATTCCTAAAGGGTTCCCCGGGCATTCCTAAAGGGTTCCCCGGGCATTCCATAAGGGTTCCCTGCAATTTTCAGGTCATTTAAAAATTGTATCAAAAACAAAAGAATTTACAATGCATCTGATCACAGAGGTGTTATTAGAGATAGTCGGGGGTTCCTCAGAATTTCACTTAGGGTTCCTTAACCATAAAATGTTGGAAATCACTGCTCTAGGGCTTAGTCTACTTTTTAAAACATACTGTAATGTTTTCCAATTATCCCTTTCCTCTTAAATTGTAGGTACTTTGGGGCAGGCCACTACTTACTGTACAAATATGTTAATGTTGTGCTCTGCCACACCACTTTGTACTGTGCTACAGAATATACTGGGGGTTTAGAAGGCCTCCCTGCCTCATAACTTTCTCCTTTGTAATCTATCCAAAACTCTGCTGCAGGAATAATTTCACTTTCTCCCAAAACAGTCTCTGCTCATCTCCTCCTTAAATCCCTGTCCTGGATTCCCATCACATGTGTCAGATCACCTACAAAGGTCTCCTCCTTACCTTCAAGGCTCACCACTGATCTGCTCCTACATATCAACTTTGATCTCTCGTTATGCCCCAGCTCATCTCCTACGTTCTACCCATAACTGTCTCTGTTTCCACCCCTTTCACCTTACTTCGTTTTTTTGCCTTAAACCTTCCCCCCCCCCCCCCTCGCTGCCTCTTACCTATGGAACTCTGTAACACTGTATACACATACAGGTAGCACATTATCTCCCCACCTTTAAGTCAAACCTTAAAACACAAGTCTTCAATGAAGCATTTCAATAGCCTGGACCAGGCCTGTCAAAATCAGAATAGCAAGACTCGGGCCACACCAGATTTTTTTTTTTTAATACACATTCACTATAACCTATGCGTACACTTCATTCTTGTGTATTCCTTATTTAAAATATGTAAAAATCCCCTCTTTTTCTCCCCTCTCCCCATCCCACCTCTATATTCTCCACTACTTCCCCCCATCCCACCTTCATATTTCCCCCCCTCTTTCTCTCCCCTCCCCTATATCCCCCACCTCTCTCTCTCTCTCCCTTCTCTCTCTCTCCCTTCTCTCTTTCGCTCTCTCCCGCCCACATTCTATCTATCCCTTTCTTTTCTCTCCAACCTCCCTTCCCAAAACCTCTCTCCCACCTCCCCTCTCATTCCCCCCTCCCCCCCCCCCCCGCCTCCATCACTCCCCACCCCCCTCCCTCCCGGTCTCTACACACACACACACACACACACACACAATACCTCTCTTCCCCACAATACAGACACAATAACCCCCAGCCCCACAATACACATGCACACACAATAACCCCTTGCCCAACAATACACATACACACAATATTATGGGGCAGGGGGGGATTGTGTGTGTGTGTTGCGGGACAGGAGGTCATTGGCTGGGTGTGTATTGTGGGGCTGGGATAGTGTGTGTGTGTGTATGTATTGTGGGGCAGGTGTGTACGCAAACACAAATACCCCCTGCCCCAGAATACACACACAATACCCCCCTGCCCCTCCCCACAATACACACACACAATACTCCCCACAATAACTCCATAATACACCCTCCCCAACAATAGTACCACCTCCCCCACAATACCTCCCTGTCCCATATAAGCCCCTCTCCCTGCCCTACAATAGTCCCACACCTGCTGCAGCAACTTCCAGTGCAGTCACTGGGCACGGGACTCCTGTCCCAGCTCTCCCCCATCAACTCAGCGGGCGCCAACTACATGATGACAGCTTGGCCCCAGGTCCATTACCCCCTTATGTTTCCCCCCCGGGTCCATTACCCCCTTAAATTTCACCCCCCCCAGGTCTGTTACCTCCTTATATCCCCACCCCAGGTCTGTTACCTCCTTATATCCCCACCCCAGGTCTGTTACCTCCTTATATCCCCACCCCCATCCCCCCAGCTTCTCATACCTGCCCCCAGTTCAAGGGTCCGGCTTCATATGTTTATCCCAGGACCAACGATTTTGTTGGCGCTCTGGTGGTATGGTAGAACATTTTGAATGAGGCGTTTTAGCATGGTACACAAGGGAAGCGTATTTCAGAGAATGAGAAGTGCTAGTACAGGAGTTCATGCTTTTTAAGCCGGGGGGGGGGGCAAAATGGTCGATTTAGGTTGCGCGTATAGTGCCGGCAACAGCGACGCGACGTCGCGTCAAAACAAATGCATTGCCGCCGTCGTGTGAGCTTATAGTAAGCGTGACGTGACAGATTGGTAGCAATCGCTGGAAGTCATCTCAATTTGATTTTTCCAGCGACTGCAGCCTGACGTCGCCGGCACTATAAGCGTAACCTAAGGCTTTGGTCCCGCTGCGTCCGGTGGCGCGCGCGGCCGCGTGCGCGTTCCTCACCAGCAGGGGTATCCTTTCCTAGCCAGTCCCAGTCCCCCCTCACTGCACGGCTCACAACGTGCTGTGACGCGTCAGCCGCCAGGGGATGCAAGAAAATTGTGATCCCGAGCGGTGACGCGTCACGTGGTGCGCTGATGAGCCTATCAACGGCGGGGGCGGGAGCAGTCAGACAGCTTCCTCCACAAGGTAGGGGGTGGTGTGTGTGTGTGTGTGTGTGTGTGTGTGTGTGTGTGTGTATCAGCGTGTGTGAGGAGGGCATTTGTGGGGGAAGGGGGAGGGAGCGGGAGCTGCTTACCTTCTAGCAGCCCGCAGCAGCTTCCTCCTGCAGCCCGGGAGACCGAGACCGAGCCCGTGGAGGGAGGGGGGGGAGAGTAGCGGGTCCCTCCGCTCAAACCACGCCCCCCCTCCCACTCCCGCCCCCCTCCCGCTCCGGCTCCCAGCTCCCTACAGACCGCATATCGCGGTCTGTGCCTGTCAGTGCACCGCCTGTCTGCAGTGCGGGCGCGCTGACTGAGGTAGCGGGGCCTTAGCCTAAGACAGTGGTGCTCAACTCCTCCAACCCTCAACCCCCTCCCACCCGCGCCCCAACAGGTCAGGCTTTTAGGATATTGCAGCTTCAGCATAGGTGGCTCAAACAATCCCTGCTTCAGCACAGGTGGCTCAATTAGTGGCTCAGTCAAAGACCGAATCACTGATTAAGCTACCTGTGCTGAAGCAGGGATATTCTGAAAACCTGACCTGTTGGGGGATGGGGGGGATGAGGACTGGAGTTGAGCACCCCTGGGTTAAGGCACGGGGTCTCACAGCAGATAGAAAAATGTACATACTTGGTGGCCCAACTGGTTTTTATCTACAGTCAAATTCTACGTTTCTGTGTTTTATATATAGCCCCGTATCACCATCCTATAGTTGGTCCCCAAAGTACAGTATGTAGGAAGGTTTGAGAACGTTTCATCTACCGTAGGCCACAACAGTGCCTGGATCCTTCAGCTAAGGTCCTCTTTATAAACCTAATGATCCAAAGCCGCTTCCATCGAGGAAAACGTCAACAAGGCAAATACGCAGCAACCGAGAAATACAAACACATACCTGTGGCGTGTTATGGTATAAAATTATAGGTCATTTAAATTAAACTCATTGAGTGCCAGACGGGGCCAGCAACACAGCGGCAGTCAAGGGGCTAACAGAGACACTTTAACCCCTAGGAATAATTATTTCTCCCTGCCCCTGTGATCACAAAGGGGTTAAAAAGGATCTAGGTTTGTAAAATACTGTCAAAATGCTCATAAAAAATACGTGCATGACATGAGCCAACATGTTGGGAGGGTTAGAGGCATCCGCAGAAGTGAAGTCTTTAATTAATGTGATTGAGCTAACTTCCCCCACTCAATCATCAGAGGCAGACATGCATGGATCAGTCGTACATCCAAATGAGGGCCCTCTATCCTGCCAAATGCAGGTAATGGATAACCTCTCCTGTGAGGCACAGAAGCTGAAAACAGATATTTGCAGACGTCTCTCATATGAGGAAATTCTTTCGCTGCTTTTTCCTACTCAGGTTCTCAGGACTCATGCACTCTACTCCTCATAAATAATTTCATATTCAGTTAATAATCGGTTCATATGAATCTTGACACCGAGTTGCTGGACAGCACAAGACTAGGGGGCTTGTTCTATGTCTGCCGAAGCGTTTTTCGACCACAATTCACCATACTGACTATGAAATGCTATTCTAGGAGACATTTTATTTTCAAATATACGAAATATTAAAATGATCATGACTCATGTGTGACGGTGAGGGGGTAGCCAGGCTCACGATAAAGGTTTTAGCCCGCTTGGTTACCTCTGATCCATGTTTTGGGGTTTGGGAGTGTCAGCTCTTGAGCCCAGTGATTGTAAATGCATTGCTGTAAATTATGCGACAAAGAATGTTTGTGTTTTTACCTTTTCAGGTGTGCCAGCAAGCAGAGATTGCTAGGCTATGAGTTTCAAGGGGGGTTTGCGGAGAGAGTCGTCAGATTGTGCCTAAGTAGTCGGGGTCCAGAGTTGCTGGATACACTAATAATGTACCCAGGAATCAGGTCCAAATCCTGGATACATATAGGCACAATCTAAGGGGAAAGGCGGACGATAGACAGCACACTGATAGTGTAAATTTATGCAATTGCAGGGTGCACGGAACAAAAGGGGACCCTTATTCCCCTTTAAAATACTAACAAATCTACGTAAGTACCAGCACTCACTGTCTAATGGCCTCTGTGGCTCTGCTCCTCGTGCTCTGGGGAGTGCACTCCACAGAGCACGAGGAGCAGTGCCACAGAGGCCATTAGACAGTGAGTGCTGGTACTTACGTAGATTTGTTATCATATAGGCACAATGCTCCAGTCAAAATCCCTCCTTGAAAACAGTTACGCGACTCACCGCCAGGCTTCCCTGCTTCAGCACAGACCAGAAAGGTATATGGGGCATAGGGATGTGAGGTGTCCCTGAACATATCAAGGGGCCCTCAGGTTAAAGGGGAAGCCCAGATCACCCAGAACCTATACAGGGTTTTTGGGGTGCTCCAACCATACATAAGGTTGTGAGATAGTTGTTATAAGTGTGTGGGGAATATGGCTAGTCAGAATAAACGTGCAACCTCTTATTCTATTCCCCATAACCGAGAGACTTCGAGAGTTTAAAGTATATAATTTATTAAACATTGTGTTTTAAAATTTATATGCTTGTGCACTGTAGAGAGACCATTTGGCTACCAAGCTTGGTGCCAGCAAGTCTCTTCAGACTCCGGCCATGAAAGACTCAAAGGCTGTCAGGTGTGAAAGCCATTTAGGGACCGGAGTTAGCCTCAAGGACTCATGTCCTGGGGTGAATGGAAGTCATCGGACCACCATTTGCCCCAACCCAGACTTTGAGGAGCCTAATTCCATGGGTGGCTTCTGCCTGACAAGTGGCAGAGGTGCCAGGTTGGCGCATGCCCTCGTCAGATTCTGAATCCACGCTTGCCCGACTTCAGGAGACTGGCATCGCTCTGATTGGTTGGTGAGAAAGTTCCCACGCTCGGATTGGCTGTAGTATTTCATGAATGAACTCAGAAATATTATAAGAAACCCTCAGCCAATCCGGACATCAGATTCTAAGCGCCAGAACAGCAGCGGCAAATTTGAAATGTCCAAAAGATGCTCTGACAGAAATAGCAAAGTCACCGGCTTCAGAAATCCGAGGTCGCTCTTTCCGGGGCCAAGTTCTGAGAATTGAACGTAGCAGTCGCGGCTGGGATTGGAAGCCGATTTTAGTTCCAGGACGATTGGAGCAAACTCCCAGTGAACTTATTTCAGCACCTCCGGTGCAGATACAGTGGTGGCGTCAGGGACTTCATGCCGATTTGCGTTCCAGGACTGTTCGGGCTAAGTCCCGATCAACTAAAGACTCTTGTATTTCGTTCTATTTTAGTTGGGAAAGTCTAGTTTTCTGCCCAGGTCCCAAGTAAGTGTGTCTTTTCTTGTGTAGTTTGTGTTCCATTGTGTGTACGCCTTTTCAAGTGAATAAATTCTCAATTTATTTCACTTATCTTGTTATGCTCAATGTATGATCCAGAAAAAGGAGGTGTAAATGCCTGGTCTCCCGTGACAATGTGCCCTACTAACTGGACCCTACATTGATGTTAATAATCATATACATGTGATTGTTGGTAGGGTGCAGCCCTGACAACGCGCAAGTCCTTCAGAAGCGTCTGCAGGGGGAGCATGCCATTTTCCCCCAATGAAGCTCTGTAGGAGTAAAACATGTTGACCGCTCTTTGTGGGACTTCATGCTAGGCCTCTAGGTGTAGGAAGTATAGGGTTATGGAGGAGAGCAGTTCTTGCAGCAGCATAGATAGAGGAGTCAGATATATTTATATCATGAGGTGTGTGTGTCCAGATAAGAGGGAATCCTCCGGTTGAAGATTGCTGCGGGCAGCGCCCTGGATAGGGTGTGAGGGGAGTTCTGTTGGAGGCCCCGCTGCGTGGGACATGATCCAGCATCCTCCTCTCATTATCCCCTGGTCAGGCCTGTGACCAGAAAAGGTACCCATGTGCACCTACACATCACCATGGGGTAGCGCTACATCACACTTGGGTGGGATTGTTCCGTGAACATCAGGGTTTCAGTACCCTCAGTACTTTGGGGGAACCACCATTATTATTGTTATTTATGGCAGGGTATTGTTATATTGGTTCCATTATATTATGTATGAGGTGTGTGTGTGTGTGTGTGTGTGTGTGTGTGTGTGTGTGTGTGTGTGTGTGTGTGTGTGTGTGTGTGTGTGTGTGTGTGTGTGTGTGTGTGTGTGTGTGTGTGCGTGGGTGCGTGTGTGTGTGTGTGTGTGTGTGTGTGTGTGTGTGTGTGTGTGTGTGTGTGTGTGTGTGTGTGTGTGTGTGTGTGTGTGTGTGTGTGTGTGTGTGTGTGTGTGTAAATATATATAGTTTATATATAAGAGAGAGACAGAGACAGACACAGAGAGAGAGAGACACAGAGACAGAGAGAGAGAGAGAGAGAGAGAGAGAGAGAGAGAGAGAGAGAGAGAGAGAGAGAGAGAGAGAGAGAGAGACAGACAGACAGACAGACAGACAGAGACAGACAGAGACAGACAGAGACCCAGGAGCGGTTTCCCATAGGCCTAGGGAAAGGGGGTTACATACACACACAAAGAACAACGAGGCGCTTGATAAAAGACTGGGAGGGCTAAAATATTGCTCACTTTTTCCTATTTGTTAGTCCTTTTATGTAAACTGATGCAATACATTTTTCTACATTTATGTAGCCCTGGTAAGATTATGGGCTTTCTTTCTATCTTCCTCCTGGCAGTAATCCCTGTTAAGGGCAGGTTGCCAGGAGTTACTGTATCATGGGTTTCCCCCACCTCAGGCACTTGCCCTGAGATAGTGAAGGTAGGTCACCTGACTCTGTGTCCAATTAAGAGACACAGGGGTGGTGCCTGCTGGATCTACTTATGGCAATGCAATTCCTATTTAGTGTGTTAGAAGTGTGGTAGAAGTGTGTGAGAGTTCTGTTAGTCTAGGAAGGAGTGGAGCTATTAGAGTTAGGTGAACCAAATACCTCTCATCCTGCTTAGGGGGTGAGGGAAGAGCTAGCCCTACTCTGGGTGGCCTTAGGCCCAGAGTGGAGGCAGAGACATCCTAAGGGAGTACAGCTGGCTGGCTGTGCATATGTGGTACCTGTCTGCGTGCTGTGAAGAGAAGCAAATAAAGAGCTTCTGCTAATTATACGAGACTTGTGTGGAGACTGGAATCTCTCATCCCTGGGAGGGGATTCTGTGGTAGGGATTCCACCCCATATCCCTGGGGCTTACTACAGATGGAGGCACTGCACCATTGAGGAGAACGAAGGCATTCACCCAAGAAACCTGTCCTGGTTCCCCCATGTCACCGCGGGAAGCACAGGCCCCCCTGTTGCCAGCAGGTATGCACCACACTCAGACATGTAGCCAGACGTTGAGACACCCTAGGGGACCCAATGTGAGGTTGGGGGGGAGGGAGTCCATGGGCTACATTTATAAACTACTTAAGTGAGTCACAACAAAGTAGATCCCTGGCACAAATTGATACTGCATTACCAGTCCCAAGAGTCCATGAAATAGTCCATAGCCAAACAAGGAAAAACGAATCCTGGTGTGTCCTTTCAGAGATGATGTAAAAACAGAGCAAACAGACCAATGCGCAGTAATCACTGTCTGGAGAAAAAAACTCCCATGCGGTTTTGAAATGCTACTTACAGCATGCACAGTGGTTAAGTGCAGTGGGTATAATCTGTGCTTTAACCTCCGGCCGTCTGCCTGAATCCACTAATCCTGCGTAATTCACAGCAGCGATCCTCGATGTCGTCCCTCACACCAGCCACCAGTGTGTATAACCCCAAAATAATGAAAAACAGTGTGGCACAATGGGCAGAACTTTAATTAAAAAACAACTCAAGACCAATTTAACACACAATGTGCCAGATCTTGTTGCATAATAACAATTGCCGTCCGCAGCCTGAGTTACTGGAGCTTGACTTTGGCAGCAGGCGTTGGCTTCTCCCTCCTCTCCTCATGGCCGTGACTCCTTCAAACACCTCCCCCAATGACATCACCACCACAGAGACTCCTCCTCAATGCCTGCAGTCGGAATTAAGCTCCAACCTACACGTTTCGTGACTTAGAGTGTCACTTCCTCAGGGCGTTTTGCAAATTATAAGTGTTAAATCTGCAGTCTGTTCTGCTGGAGAGAGGTTGCCACTTGATCAGCTGTGGGGTCTCTGTACTTGGTATTCCACTAGTGATTCAGCATAGATACAGGGAGATATAAATCAATACTCAGCTCAGGGATGAATGTATAACAGGTGTCCGCTTCCCATCCACTACACTGCATTTTGGTTGCACAGTTAATAGGTGTATAAAATACAGTAGTCAGGTCTGCAACTCATCTGCGCTGCCTCCTATTTTATCATAAATTGTTTGTTAGAGTTTTCGCATTACATGTTAAGTCTTATTAAATGTACGGTGTGCTTCCAAGACCACTTCTTTCCTTGGAGTGGAAATTCATTTTTTCCACTTTTTGCTTAGTTTATTTTCAAACATGTATGAAGCAGGGGTTTTCCGTGGCTCCACCGCAATATTTTCAGAGCCAGGGCCCCCTGCTTCCGGAGATAGATACCTCCGAACGTGATGCCTGTACTTCCTGGTCCTGCAAGCTCCCGCGGCACGAAGCCGTGACAGATGATGTTGCAGCTTCCTATTGGCCGAAGTGACACAGGCGATTTACACCTCCATTTTGTTTCCTCAGCATGGGATAGTACTGGGGGAACCTTTGGGGGTAAGTATATAAGGAACCAGTGGGTCCTTAGAACTCAAATGAACACGAGGCAGCTCCAGAGACCCCCTGTTTCCCACCTATGCATAAAACGGCTAGAGGAAACCACTCTGTTAAGGCAAATCAGATTCCCTAGAAATATGGAATCTCTCTCAAAAGTGAAAAGTAAAAGTTGACTTCTTTGCGTTCATGTAAGAACGAATAGGACTTCTTTTCCTCCTGGTCCGCAGAAGTGAAGCACTTAAACATGAGTAGTTAATCTGTTTGCCTAATAAATGCTCTATGATTGCTTGTATAGTAATGGCCAAAACTTCTCGTTTTGAGGACTGACAAACAATTTCATAATCACAGGACACTGATAACGTAGGTAAAAACCCAGAAGTATTTGTCCGATTTTTTTTTTTCTTTAAACAAAGATGGCAGATGTATTTACTATATTTGAACATACTACGGTCCTTAGTTCAATATTGTTCCAGGAAGGACTGCCCTTTAATACAGTATGCTGTGAAGCCTTATTGCCTGCAAGCTTAATTTATTTGAATGAAGCTGAAATCTTCCATGAAGCTCTAACCTTCCCTAGGAAGAAAGATTGGATGGTTTTAAAGTATATGGAGTAGGGGCCTAAATGTTGAATTATTGCAGACCGTTCCAAATTTGTAGTGATTCTTGGAGTTGAGTAAGAAAGTCATAGTTTTAGAAAAGCAAAAATAGAACAACGTCCCAAGTAGCAGTGCTTCCAAAATCTCAAATAGAATAAATGGCACAATATTAAGCCAAATAAGTGTGTTTGTCCTTGTATCCAATGAGGTTAGCACCTTATGAGAGATTGTGTCACACTATATGAAAATAGCTCATAAATTGGGTAGTGAAATAAGTATCAATCCTCTGTGGCAGAGAGAAAAAAAGCTCCCGAAAATGGATACACTCCCTAGAGCCTAGTACACTGCCTGTGTACAAATGTGACAATGTAACAACTCACGATTGCAGTGCTTTTCATGATACACAGCGTGCCTTACGTTGAGGTATCAAGCAGGATTCCATAGGTTGTAAAAACGGAGCACAGCAAGCAGGAAAAAAAACAAACACAGGTGGGGGCTATGATTCAAAAACTGGTTAAAAATGGTTTATTAAAGAAGTTAACACATGGTCTGTTGCAGGGGAAACCTCCACTCTGACATGTTCCACGCAACGGCGCTTTGTCAGAGTGGAGGTTTTTCCTGCAACAGACCATGTGTTAACTTCTTTAATAAACCATTTTTAACCAGTTTTTGAATCACAGCCCCCACCTGTGTTCGTTTTTTTTCCTGCTTGCAGTGCTCCCTTTTTACAACCTATGGAATCCTGCATAGTTTTAGAGTTGGATGACTGTGTTCGCCATTTGTGTTTGCGCTTTATCTCCTCCCTACGCACCTGGAGCCTGATACTAATTTGTATGTTTTCGGTACTGAGCGATAACTGTATTTTTGTTAGTTTTAGAAAATAAAGCAATGGCGGCCATTTTTAAAAGTCCCTGAAAACTCCATATAAAAATCAGTATCCCTCCAACACAATATGTAGATGAGAAAATGTGTAAATATAATGAAATATCTTCTGTGGATCCAATTATGGAAGTGCACTTTCAAAAGAAAATTACTACATAAATATAATGCTAAATAATCTAGTTTTTCTCCAGGTGATGCAAAGTATCCGGTATTTTATAGGTTTAAACAATTAGCTTTCTGTAAGATTTTTGTTTTTCTATAATAAATACTATAAATAAGAACTATTTGCCCCAAGTTTGCATCCAATAAATGTTGATTCGTCCTTATATCTTTTCGCTTCGTACTCCTCTTTGTTGACTCCAGTTTCGGTTAGTGTTCTTCTGTATATTCATAAGAAACCCAACACAATTATCTCCCCTGCCAAATTTAACAAATGCTAATTCGGTCTTTTAGCCAGTTCTTGTCTTTGCACTGCACAGCTTTGAACACACTGCAATAATAGACCTCCTTCCTCTCATTACCAAGCCCATTACCATCTCCCACCTAAGTATCAAAGTCTATTCAAGCTCCATTCAGGACGTGTTAGCATATAGATGTCCTTGATAAGCCTGTGAATGGACTCGTCAAACAAATTGCCTTTATTACTGGCGGATAGGGTTTTACCTACAAGGGAAACGGTCCCCTCTCCTAGGCTAACCCACATCAGCTCAGATAAACAGGGGAAACCAATTAGCACTGGTGTGACAATGAAAGCCACCCATTCTACAAAACTATTCACACTGCATGAGCGCGAGGAAATATTAAAGCTGGAAAGGCTTTGAAGCACCAACCCCACTTAAGTTGTACTGGAGGCCCAGCATAGTTACAGCTCTAGTAGTCACACACACACTTAGGTTTTCCAAGAGAAGATAGTGTAAGGTTTCCAGTAGAAGTTTAGTGAGTGCCTAGACATCCAGCTGACTTTCTACAAAAGCAGTCAACAGTTAAAGCACTCACTCATAACAGTTTTCATACCATTTTGCATGTTTGTTTTGTCAAATAAAATGTACATTAAACTCTTCAGTTTTGGGGGGGGGGCTGAAATATAAGAAAGGGGGCAAGGTCCTTATAGAAGGAGGACCTGTGCCAAGACCCAGTGCAAGCAATGTGTGGCTGTGTCAATAGCTCATAAGCACCAAAAATTATATCATATGATCTTTGGGCGCGACTGTGAATTCAGATGTCAACCTCCAAAGTCTGAACCCAGTGAGATTTTAAAGAGCTGTACAAAAAGTACACAGCACAATGACAAATACTATAGAACATTAAATTTATGCTGCTTTTCTTTGCATGTACTGTATAGATTTAATTATATAGCACCACCAATGCACACAGGGAGATAGTTATACAAGTGCGTTAAACATAATGAATTAGGGTTTCTGCCCTACAGAGCTTATAATCTAAATGGATAATGAGACATAAATACAACAGGAGCAAATGCAGTGGAGACCATATTTGAGGGGGCAAGTAAAGAACTAGAGAAACCCTCTCTTGACCCAGCCTCTCTCCAACTACCGCCTGATCGCTCTTCTCCCCTTTGCCTCCAAGCTACTTGAGAGGCTTGTATACAATGCTTGGCTCATGCGCTCTCCTCCAACTCCCTGCAGTCTGGTTTGTGCCCTCTACACTCCACGAGACAGCACTAACAACAGGAGCAGATGGAAGCCCATCACAGCTAACTGGGAGCAACCCCCACCGCCTCCAATAACACACAAGAGGGTATAGAGCTGCACCCAAGGACTACAATGGAAAGTTGCAGAGAGAACTGTACCTGGAAAAGAGATCCAGGAGCAAGGAGGGGTCCATAAGTGAGGAGGAGTCCAGAGGAGAAGGGAGATAGACGGACAGGCACAGTACAGAGCAGGCAAGTGGTGGGTCAGACAGGCATAGGTCTTAAACGGGAAATCCATCAGCGAGAGAAGAGTCCATGTAGCAGAGGAAAATGTTTAGCAAATAAACAAGAGTACTAGACAGGTAGCAAGGAACAACAGAGAGTGACCTGCTGCAGCAGCAGGGAGAATAGCATTTCCTG
Organism: Ascaphus truei; assembly: GCF_040206685.1. Classification (NCBI taxonomy): domain Eukaryota; kingdom Metazoa; phylum Chordata; class Amphibia; order Anura; family Ascaphidae; genus Ascaphus; species Ascaphus truei. The sequence goes on along the minus strand of NC_134486.1, from coordinate 384,534,078 downwards.
AGCTTCTATAGCCCCGACCCAGGAAAGGACTCCGCTGAGGAACAGCAGCAAAACCAGAAAACCCGAGCAGGTCCCAGGAATTACTCCTGAGCAACATGGGCAGCCGAGGAAATCTGGAAAGGACCGAGACGGAAGCGCAGTCGGGACACAACAGTTTGTCCTTACTTGGTATGTCATTCTGTTTTATATTCCTCTATAACCCAATAGTATTGTAATGCGGCACATTACATATAAACTGTAACAAAGTAAGTGCATCAGAAGTGCAACGAGTAGCCTCAGGCCTAAATTAACCAAGTGACATGCTGAGGAGCTGAGGAGGTAAGGTTGTAGCTGTAACTTGAAGACAGGGAGGGATGTGAATTGTCAAAACGCTGGGGGGGGAGGGAGTTCCAAAGGTAGGGAGTCAAAAGTTTGAAAAGGTTTGAGAAGTGAGAGCGCTTTAGAGATAAATAGACCAGTCAGGAAACAACAATCAACAGAGCGTAATGGACGAGAAGAGGTATAGCAAGAGATTAGAGCTGAGATGTAAGATATAGAAAATGCAGAAGATTGAAGGAGAGAAGTAGAATTTTAAAGTCAATGCGGAGTTTGTTGGTACCATCAGTGAGAAAACAGGATAAAATGATCTAGGATGAAAGGTGGAATACATACAGTAGGGAAAAAATGGCAGATAGCACACATAAGACGTGGCCTGTTGCCATTCTCCTTAATTCTGATTCATCTATGGTGTCGTGTGGGAGAAAAAAAGGTTACCTGTAAGGAGTCGGGGAACACGTCCTTTGCGACGTGTTCCCTCCTTACCTGTCATATCTCAGACCTCCACTCTGGTACCAGCACGTGCGCGCACCCCCGCTCTGCTTACAGAGCACGCGCGCACATGCGCAGATCTTCTAGTGTGCCACAGAGCTTAGCTCCGCCCCCTCGGATGCACCACGCTTCTCACACGCGGCGCGCACACATGACGACATGCACCGCTCCCCAGCTGCGTAGCAAATACTCGTTTAGCCCACTTGTCTCCTGCAGCCAATCCTTGCCTCCACGGAGGCCGCGCCTCTGCTCCGCCTCCCTTGCTACTGGTTCCTGTTAAATACCCTGCTCATGCTCAAAGGCATTGCTGAACATAACTTGTTGTAGCCTTGAGTTCCAGCGTTCGCTGTGCCTTGCTCCCTGTCCTGTGTTCTCTTGCAGTTAACTCTTTCTGTACTGACCCGGCTTGACTTTGGAACCCCTCTGGATACTGACCCCGGCTTACCCTCGACTCTGCGGATATCTCCAACCCAAACCACGACTATTCGGACCTCCACGATTGTAACCTCTCCAACCCCAGACCACGGCTATACAGACCTCCACGATTCTAACCTCTCCAACCCCAGACCACGGCTATACAGACCTCCACGATTCTAACCTCTCCAACCACAGACCACGGCTATACGAACCTCCATGATACTAACCTCTCCAACCCCAGACCACGGCTAACGGACTTGACTATTCTGAACTCTCCATTCCAAGATCTTGGCAAGTATCAACTAACCCACTCTCTCCAACCCAGACCAGGCTACGTTTGACAATACGCCTGCCAGGCACGCTTCCGCTGCTGTGGGTGCGTAGTTTACTACTTCCCCACCTCAGTACCGGGGTCGTGTCTTGCTCGTGGGCAGCGCACGCATTACATCACCATAGGAAATACCACTTTCAAGTGCCAGAGTCTAATTGAGAAAGACAGGTTTCTGTTAAAGCAACAAGGTTGAGAGAGTGTGGAGTAGAAAAGATCATGCATGGCCCAGATCTTGTTTGGGAGTCAACAAGCATGACAAAGAGCACAGGAGAAAGTGAGAGAGAAGGTAAGAAGACTGGGCATAGAGATAAGGATGTAGTGGTTGATGTAGGTAGTGGCTCAGTGAGTAAAGACACTGACTGGCACTGAGAGTTGGAAGCAGGGGAGCCTGGTTCAATTCTCGGTGTCGGCTCCTTGTGACCTTGTACAAGTCACTTTATCTCCCTGTGCCTTAGGCACCAAAAACATAGATTGTAAGCTCCATGGGACCTGTGACAGCAAAATGTCTCTGTAAAGTGCTACGTAAATCTAGCAGCGCTATACAAGAACATGCTATTATTATTATTATTATTATTATGTAACGAGGAAGATGAGATGAGGAGGAGTGGAGGTGGAAACACGTAGGGATAGAAAAATACCCAGGGTTCAGTAAAATGTCCCCTGCAGCAATGAGAAGGAGCAGCGAGGGAGGGAGGAGATGGGAAGATGATTTGTGAGTGCAAGCTTTTCTGCAGGTTGTATAAGGCTACGTCCATAGCAGAACGTGCTAGCTTCCGCGCTCCTCCGTGACCCGGCGTCGCACTAGAAATACAAACTAGTTTGAATCACGAAGCGCATGTGCATTAGCGTCCTAGTGTTTGTTTCGGCGCAATCTACGCAACTCGTGCTGTATCCCACACTATGGACGCAGCCTAAGTGTGTGCGGGAGATGAGTGCAGGAAGCAGAAACGTTCCAGTGATTCCCAGGTTACTAAGAATCCTCTATGAATATTCAAAATGAGACTCTTTTATGGGATGTCATTTTTGTAACGTCAGAGTACCTGCAGACGTACCTGCAGACATGCAAATGCACCTTAAGTGGTGTTTTTATTTACTACTATAAAACAAATAGTGTCTCAGTGAAAGGATACTTTATGGCTTCTGTTCTGCTTTGCATTCATTCCATTACAACCACCTCTTTAGAAGAGTATTACTTTATACTGTACTAGGCCTACAGTGTATCATCCATAATCCACTACTACTTTACCGACATATACATTCCTGCGTGTGTATGGGAATACCTGTGCTTTTCCAACATGTTCAAGCAAACATCGAGTTACTATAAGAAAATGAAAAAAGGAGGCCAAAATTTACCCAAATACATAACAATGCTAATATATATGTGTGTACCACCCTTATCCACCCCTTCCCCCCAGGGAGATCTGCTCTTCTTGATAAATGCCACATGTTACCGGTGTGGTGGCGCATACCTGTTGGCTCACAGCAGACTGAGTGCTCCGCAGATGATATAAGGAGGTTCAACGAGACAGGTTCTTAGCTCAGATCTTCAAGTGCAGTGCCTCCATCTTGCAGGGCTCCTGCCAGGAAAAGGAGTTCTCCCTACAAGCCCTCCTTCTCCATAAACATACACAGGCAAATCCTGGTACAACTGGTGGTTATTAAGATGTTCACAGCCATTCCATTCTCCTCCTTCATCCCTGGATTAGGCCCAAGGGGCTTGAGGCCCCAAGAGCCCATCCTTGATCCCCTTACCCCCTGATGGGGCAAGGTGGAATAGCTCCCATTCCACTGAGGGAGGTGACATAACCACCACAATTTAGTGGAATGCCAGCTTTTATACCTGGGGAGGAGTTTGTAACCCTGCCCCATAACTGGGCAGGTCCAGGTACTGACAGACATCACACCATCTGCATGTGATCCAGGTAGTACCCTCCCCCCCCCCCCAGGCATGACACTCTAAACTGCCGTTAGGCTTGCACCTGGATAGGATAACCTTGTATCCTATCCAGTCTGCAATTCACATGCTAGGCCTCTGCGCAGGAGTTTAACCCCAACATGGCCTATTCCTATCCATATAATGCTAGGGCCAAAGAAAAGGGTATAGCCAGGGGCACTAGGCTACATATTAATGAATGGGATGAATACTTTTTTATGCTTCTCTTGGCAAGCTGGAAGGATAATAAGAAATGTAATTTTGTTAACAATTTCCCTTGCTTTCTATAGAAATTGTACTTCATAGTTTAACTTATTGTCATACTATAAGCACACAACGTTGGTCCTGCATATCATAAATTAAGGGAGGCCAACAATCGTTGATTTGGAACCAGTTGGTGTCAAGTGTCTGGGAGTTTTGCTATAAATCTGAAGCATGAAGCTTAACAAAATGATACCCAATATGTATCTCTTTTCACATCACTGATCTCACCCTCTGTTAAGATCCTTGAAATAATGTGCTGGCAAACAGGCAGTAACTTATCTCTGTTCCAACTGAGAGAGTTCTACAGCCAACCTTCTAAATCATTATGTCTTCAAAAACTTTCCCAGACAGCAAAGTCATCTAAAATTAAAGGGTAGTTCCTCATAGTGCACATATAAAAAGCCGTGTTAAGTGTATCTGCGTAATCTGCTTCTTTAGAAAGATTACATCCTGCTTAAACTGAACATTTTCATTTATTTCCTCTAAAAAAGGAGTCTGTTTCAGGTCTGATTTTTTATTATTTTTCATCTTATCTGTAATTAATGTTGTTCCTTGGTTTCTCTTTCATAAACTAATTATGCGGTTGTCATTAGCCGAACAAAAACAAGATAAGGGAAAAATCTGGAAAAATAAACAATTCACAGTCTCGTCACAACAGAGATTAGGTAAAAAATAATGAAAACACTCCAAAGTATTTGGTTATTATGGATAATGTACATTCAAATTAATGTAAAATATATTTTAAAATACTCACACTTTTCTGGTTTGTGTTAATCACCGAAATTTAACCTAATAAACATTATCATCGTTTGTGAAGCACCAACATATTCCGCCGCAAGGTTCAATGGGGGTATCGAGTTCTGTATATTATATAAACAGAATGACATTCTCTACCAAATAAGGACAAACAAGATTGAAAAAGTAATGATGGTCCTGCTCGTGATAGCTTGGAAACATTTAAACTCTACTAATATCTGTTTCCAAAAGACCATTCACGGTCCCAAACTTCAACTAGGAATCCAGTCGCTCCTCCTTCCCTACCGTGCAAGTGGAACAATCTACCAGACATTCAAAGCCGCCTCCAGTATAAGTCCTTTCATGACTGTAAATGTCTCACATTTTAATCTGGTCTGTAACCGTTACATACGCCAATAATCATATGTAATCTCTAACTATCCTCAAAATGTCTAAACTATTTCCTGGTAAAACATTTTATAAATAAATATTTAACTTTGGTCATGGGGGTGGGGACCAGCCACTGCAAGTGCACAGTTGCATTGATGGAATGGACCTTAAACAGGTCAACTGAATAAAAATCAATACTAGGACAAAAGGACAACATTCCAAGATAACTATAGCTTGTATTGTATTCTGTCAATCTGCTGCAATGTATCTCAAATTATAATAGAGAGACGCCCACTTATCACTGGAACTCTGATATAAGTGCTCATGAAAGTTGTAGGTTCTGGTCTCCTGAGGCTTCCTGATTTCAGTGTACTGTAGCCCGTTTCTGAGTTTCCCTGGAGTACAGATAAGGTTATCTTTGTAGTATCACCCTCACCCTCATCGCACACAAAGCGTCACCATTTGTCTCTTTAGATTTAGTATCAGCAGTATAGGGGTTATTCACAAAAAAACAGTGATGGCTTTTTTCAATACAAATGTTATTTGGACCATTCACTCACCTGATTTTGAAAGGTTATATGTGCAGTAGGTGCTCTGGTCCCGCGACCTCACCGTTGGATGCACCATATTCCCTCCAAAAATGTAATGAACCAGCACTCAAAATGAATAAACAATTAAATTCATGCACATAAGGGTTACAGTATGTAATCTAAACCCCAATATAATCAATATAAAAAGATAATGATTAAAGAATTTAGAATGACACAAAATGCCTAAATCAGAGTATCAAAGTATATATCATATCATAGCAAGGTCAAAATCATAGCAAAGGTAATCATGGCTACGCTAGCGTTTCAAGGCCTCTAGCCTTTTCCTCAAGCTTAATCCTCTACTGTGCTACGGAGGGGTTATAAACTCACATTAATTACTGTAGGTATTGTATTGTGGTTTAGATTAAATGACCCTTTTTACGTTCATTTAATGGTTTATTCATTTTTGGAGTGCCGGTCCATTACATTGGGGGTTTTTTTTTTTTTCAATTATCAGCCATTCAAGTAATTGTCCATTAGTGATCGTTACTGTTGTTATAACATTCATTTAGTAAATATTGTATCTTAAAAAAAAAAAAAGGTTGGACATCGTTTTAGAAAGGAAAGGTATTCAGGGATATACCAGATATGTAAACATGGGAAGGATGTTGATCCAAGGAGTTATCTCTTGGAGTCGGGAATTAATTTATTTTCCCCTTATGAGATATCATTGGTCGATGTGTCACTGGAGTTTTTTGTTTCCTTTCGTCTGGATCAATATACAGGCATACCCCGCTTTAAGTACACTCACTTTAAGTACACTCGCGAGTAAGTACATGTCGCCCAATAGGCAAACGGCAGCTCACGCATGCGCCTGTCAGCACGCCCTGAACAGCAATACCGGCTCCCTACCTGTACCGAAGCTGTGCGCAAGCAGGGAGACTATAGAGCCTGTTACAAATGCGTTATTTACATCAGTTATGCACGTATATGATGATTGCTGTACAGTACATGCATCGATATGTGGGAAAAGGTAGTGCTTCACTTTAAGTACATTTTCGCTTTACATACATGCTCCGGTCCCATTGCGTACGTTAATGCGGGGTATGCCTGTATTGTAAATATAAATACAGGATAAGGATCTGTCGTCTAAATTTAGCATAGGTTGAACTTGATGGACATATGTCTTTTTTCAACCTCATCTACTATGTAACTATTTATTTATACAATGTTTTACCAGGAATACCGTATATATGAAGACATTGCATGAACAGTTAAAGATCAAATAAACTATGTAAACAATCCCCTAAAAACTCAGCTATGTGAGGTAGTATTGTGTAAGTGTAAAATGTCAGCAACTTTAAAAAAAAAGTTTAACCTAGTAAGTACTGTATTTTGTGTAACAGTGTGCATCCAAAAATGTAATTTGGTTTCCCATTTTAAGATTAGCAGATTTTTTTCTGGTTTATTACTATTTTTTTTTTTTTTTATCAGATGAACCAGTACGTCAAATTGCAAATAGACAATAGAAAAGCAAAATTACAAAGTGTGTGGGATACATTTGCCAACAATTACAGAGCCCATGTGTCAATCAAATTAGTGCATGTAGAGAAAAGGACACAGTTACATAAAGGCTGTCGGAATGTCGGAATGTGGTTCATATGGAAACATAGAAACTCCTCCTTTACTACGATCTGAAGAAATACGTATCGGCCCAAAGCGTTATAAGAACATGGCGCCTCCAAACAACTTTATCGTATGTGTAGCCCCGGTCTTATTTTGCTCCCAGAGACCCCCCTCAGCGTTTGCCGAGCGATCCCGGGTGCCGCCGGAGGCAGCAACGGACCCGCCGGCACAACGCGAAGGTGTGGGCCGGAGCAGGGAGCGCTCCGAGTCCTCGGAGCCTCGGCGGCGTACCCGGCTAGTGGGGGCCGCCATGACAGGTTGCGCGAGCGTGTGCGTTGGTCGCGCATGCGCAGTAAGGTGCGGGGGTTGCGGCGGCCACCAGAGACTCGCGCATGTGCAGGGCAAGCGCGCACACGGCCCCAATGGTACAGAGGCCTCCACGGGACTACAACTCCCATGAGGCTTAGGGCCCCGCACCCCAGGTGTCCCCAAGTGGCCAATGAGGGCCCAGGATTCTCAGACAGGCAGATAGATACATTTCGCGGGCTTTGGAGCACGGGATTTGGAGCAGGAAGGGGAAGGAAGGGTGTAGGGAGCAAGTGGCTCCTACACCAGGTAAGGTTCCCCAGATCCCAGGCAGGCCCCAATCCCCTCCAGGGTAGGGGGTAAGTACTGAGGGACGGCCCCTAGGTTAGGGACCCTGCCCTTAGGTGTGTGTGCAGTCTTGTCAGTGTCACGGCTGTCGGTGCTGTGTGCGCTGACAAATAGGCACAGTGTGTGTGCAGTGTAGCTGCAGGTACCAGGTTGAGTGCAGTGGGTTGCTGCAGGTACCGTGTGAGTGCAGTGGGTTGCTGCAGGTTCCGTGTGAGTGCAGTGGGTTGCTGCAGGTACCGAGTGAGTGCAGTGGGTTGCTGCAGGTTCAGTGTGAGTGCAGTGCGTTTGCTGCAGAGGTTAGGGAGAAGTTAGTCAGAGGGGACCCGGGTGGTGAAGGGAGAGGTAGAGTGGGTGCAGAGGGTCAGTGACCCACCTGCATTGGACAGGCTACCCCGTAGGTCCCTAGGAGTGTTCCCTGAAGTCACAGAAGGTTGCTGTGCTGCAGGGACGGCCTATAGTAGTAGCGAGCATCACCCTTACTGAGTACCAGGTAGGGACAAAGGGACAAGCGTGCGGAGCAGGTTTGCTGGCGAGTCGTCTGGGACCAGACGGCTGGACATTGAGACCCAGGAGGCAGACCGCTGATTCATCTGACCCTTTGCGAAGAGGTACCGGTCACCGCCGTGACCGGAAGGTACTATAACATCAAGTGCACCAACACCGGTCAACAGGCGCTGATCCCGCCTTAGGCTAAACTCTTTAGGAACACTGAGCGAGTGGTTAAAGAACTGAGCCTATACCATCACTTTAATATATGGACACGGTGTGTGGGGCACGCGGTGAGGGGACGGAGGTGTTGCTCCTGATGAGAGTGCCCGGGCCACTAAGGTTATATTGCTATAATATAGCGTGATAAGGTTCCGTGCATTATCATATAGTAAAACTGGTTGCATATATATATGTGTGTTGTTGTATTTCTTGCCCAGGGGAATCTCACATCATGGGGATCCTGGGTAAGTGGAGGCGCTGCGCTAAGTAAGTGTATGAGTGTTACCCCAGGCTCCCAGCTAGCGGAGGCTCAGATCTCCTGGAGCCGCAGGTGTTGTACAGTGACCAGTAGTCCCTTTGGGAGGGTTCAGAAAAAGGGCTACATATGTAAACAAGTGAATACAGAAAGAGCGCAAATTAATATGCCAATATTAAATTGTGAAATAAAATCCTAAAATCATCATTTTGTTCCTCTGGGTCCTAGTGCAGCTCACAAAACAAGTAGCCCAACTGTTATAATAGAATACAGCAAAAGAGAGAGAGCGCAAACGGGGCCCAAAAGGGGTCAAGTGCAAGGGGTAAAGTGCAAATACACCACAAAGTGTAAAAAAAAAAAAAAGTGATCCAAAGTGAAAAATATAATATAAAACCTACTCACAAGAAATTGGCAAAATTCAAACACTGAATTTCATGAATCACAATGGAACATCTGGATAATGTCCGGCAGGTCTCATTCACGGACGATAAATGTAAAATAAAATACAAGGAGAAGGGACATACTGTAGTGTGAAACTGTACTTTATGAGACCCCGCTTGCTATACAGATAACACTCACAATTATCCCAAAGGGCAAGCACAGATAGACCACATACTGTAGGTCTCACAAGGAGAGGATCACTCCACATGTTGTCTCCGCTCTGTGGAGACTCGATCCCCCGTTCCGGCGTGTGATGTTACTTCCAGCCGTGCAGCAGTCAGTTTTCAGTCTTGTAACGGCTCCACAGGCTCCAATATTCTCAGAGCGGAGGATCAATGAAAGTTCTCTTTAGGTGTTAGTGCACCTAAAAATAACCCAAAACGTTTCGCTCCTCCAGAGCTTCATCAGGAGGTTGTAATCATATGAACATAATTGTATATTGCATCATAAACCGGAATTTGGACTTTTCACTCATTGTTAGGAGCAGCTGGAGACAAAAAAAACAAACAAAAAAACCACACCACACACCAAGGTCCCCAGCAATCAATGTGAAATAAATGAAATGAAGAGAAATCCGATTTCACATTGCTGGGGATCCCCCACTTTTTGACTTTAAGTGATCCCAACAATGGGTGAAACGAAGTGCAGCTCCCTCCAAGTGAGTGAGAGTTGAAAGACCTGAATTAATGGATGCAGTTTGCTCACTCTCAGATGACCCAAAGAGGGCATGGCCCGGAATTCACTAAGTGTCAGTGCATGGTATTGCGCTGCAACCTGGTGGTAATTGCCATTCAAGTCAAAGGAAGGTGACAGGAGATTGTGGTGCAACCCCATGTATCAGCGCCTAGGGAATCTTACACATAGAGTTTGGTAGGTACAATAATGCAGAGTAACTGGACTGACACGGCGATTTCTACTTAACTCATGTAGGTACAATAAGAAAAAACACTTCAGAAGATAGGTGTCCTTCAAAGTAAGGGAACCCGCCCAAATTCAGCAGAGCTGTTTCATTCACAGTCTCCTTGGCAACCACACATTCTCCCCCCACTCTCATCAGCACGGTCACTCTTAGGGATTCTTTCTTACCCCTGAGAGATCAAAGTCTTTCATTGGCAGCTCAATCCACAGTTCACTGGTCATCTGGATGGCACATACAACAATGCAGGTCAACTGTTCTTGTGATACTCCAAGAGCAAATATATATTTATTTATTTTAAACAACCCTTATGAGCACATTCACACGTCTCAGACAGGCTGAATTGTGGACCTTTCTCCAAGGGGAAATATAGCAGGCACCCTGTAGTCACTTCTATAGCAATGGAAGCCGATGGGTCACAGGATGTTCAAACGATATTGATGGGGTCATCTAGGCACTATAGCCTGGCCTGACCATGCAGGTACACTATAAAAAGAGAGACTTTTGCTCTCTCTCCTGTGTGTGAATAATAGTTGCATCCCTCCATTTGCTGCGTTCCAGTGCAAGGTACAAAATAAGTGATGTTTCTTCCTTCTCACCCAGTTATTCACATAATGCTCCAGTTATTCAATATGTTCTACCGTTGTGCTAAAATGACTGAAATAGAGTAGGGGACATGTCACTGGCAACATCACAAAATCAACAGTCTGTTTTTTTAGAAAAAAGTTTGTTGTTCAGATTAGGTTTATCGAACAATAAGAGCATTCGGTACACACACTATTAAAGTAATATAACAGACAGAGGAACTGTAGGACTTTCTTTGGTTGGTTCAATTCCCGGTTTCAGCTCCCTTTGACCTTGCTAAAGTCACTTTATCTCCCTGTGCCTCAGGCACCAGAAACAAAGCTTGTAAGCTCATCTGGGCAGGGACTGCACGTAACAATTCCCACGTGCTGCATAATGTGCACTATACTGTAATTGTGAGCACTTTGAGTCCCATTGGGAGAAAAGCACTGTATGACAAAATAATTATTATAATTATTATTGCCAACCATTTCTGTCCAATAGGAAGATGAAATCTATGTCTCGGCTTCCTATGGGGTGAGCGATTGAAACCTTCAGTACCTGGTATCTCAGGAACTGCGCCATAAGAACCCCCAGGTCCAGCTCTGTACATTGAAGAAAAGAAAAAAGGTCAGCCCGACAGGATTTCTGCTTTAAATCTTTCAGCTTTTTAAGGGCATTAGAGATGAAAAGTCAGCATTTGTAATTACAGAAGGCCTGTGACATGTCACATTCGGCTTCTTTCTGACTGGTACTGTGTCTGTGCAGGTTCATATGGTGGAGGAGACTAAGATGAGCATTCTTAACAAGTAGGGAAGACGTGAGAGGAGCGTGCAGGGGGAGATGCCGCCCGAGAAGTCAGTGAAGACTTCAGAGTCAGACCACTGGGGCACACTCCTCCCTGGCCATCGTCCTCTGCCACCCTGCTTCATTTTCACTCCCGCCAACAGTCCAACTCACCTGCCGCCCTTCGCCCAGAGATTCTACATCAAAACCCATAGCGCAGAGACCCTTATTCCAAACCCATAGTCTCTGGGTCAAACCTTGAGTGGTGGCAACCCTGAGGTACAAGTCCAACGTAAATTAAAACAATAAATACGGATGCAATAAATAAAATACAAATTTATAGTGTACTTAAAGTCCCGCGGCTAGAGTCCAAGGAGGTAATTCTATTCCCTCCAGAAACAGCTTGTAAAGGGGGAAAAAAAAATAATAATAATGAGTTCCTCCAACACGTAGACTCAAGTCATAGACCTAGATGTGTATACTAAGGGAAAAAACAAAAAGAAAAAAAATGGTATAGTGTGGAAATAGTTCAAAGTTATACCATATATTAATTAACGCGCGTTTCGCTCACTGGAACATCACTGACAAAGCCGTGAGTGAAACGCGTTTGATAGAATTTTGATCACCACAAGCCACCGTAGTCCACATAGGCAGCTGTTGTCCAATCAGCCTTACACCCCGACAGACGTCTGTGGGCCTGCACAAGACTGTTCCTGGGAAGGAACCGGCAACAGAGAGCTACGACCGGGCTGTGCACGAGCCGGGAGAGCTATTGCCAAGCACAGGATACAGAGGGGCTAAAGACAGAGACAGGCACCACAGAAATACCTCAAAGCCAAAGAAGCAGAGGGACAGACGTGGGAGAACTGAGCTGAAGTGGACACTATGCTGGAAAGCTATTCACAAATGCCCATGTGAATTAGCGGTTTTCGCCATACTGGACGTTGTGGGAGGATTCATCTCTCTTTTCCCAGTGTGATCAAGTCACATGTAAGTGTACATTTTAATATTAATTAATATATGGTATAACTTTGAACTAATTCCACACGATACCATTATTTCGGGGTTTTTCCCTTACTACACACATATGGGACTATGATTTGAGTCTACGCACTGGAGGACATCTTTTTTTTCTTCCTTTGCAACCCTGAGGTAACCCATCTGAAATTTTTATTCCACTTGACTTGTATAGAAACTAATAAAATCAGTAGTGTCTCTGAGAAAGGGCAGTAGAAACCCAACCAGTATTGTTGCCTTGGCATCAGGCCAATCCATGTGGTCTTAAGTTTGAAAGGCCGCTGACACTTTAACTTCCCAAGGATGTCAATTATTTAGTAACGGATATCTCCAACCACAGAATGTAACAAGGTTGGGGTTGTTAAAGTAGTGGCAAAAGGGCTTTGCAATGGTAAAGAAAAGTGACATTAATTTCCTCCTAATATTCCTTGCCATCAGGCAGTCTCGAGATAACCTCCCAGTCCCTTAATGACCTAGCCCGCAACTAATCAGACCCTGAAAATTGGGTGAAAAAGGCCAGAGCTTTTATTAGAGACCATACGAAATACTTGCAGTTTCAGATTGTACCCACACCTGTCTAAATCCACTAGTGTTTTTATGAACCCCAATACCCACCAGCCTAGCAGGAGATAGTGTATATAAAATACAACCAGCCAAACCGGAAGGGCATCACCAGACCGGCCACCGTAGCCACAGCCCAGCAACACCTTCCCAACCTTATTTCCACCGGTTCGCTGGTCCACCCTTACCATGTGCAATCTGACCACCATCGCCAGCTGTGATATACAAACAGTGCAACTTATTTTATTAATTGAGATATTATATATTTAATTCACAAATAAAACATTCCGGCCTGTACACACATATATACATAACAAACATTCAATACAACAATAACTTACAACCAAACACCAATAGTAAGTGTGGGATACTTGCGAGTTTTGACCACCAAAAGCAAAAAAAGAGGGTGAGTGTTTCCTCCCTCGCCTTCTTATACCCCTCCCCCTCTTCCTATGTACTTTCTCCAAACCCTTACCTAGCTTTTCCCCCTCAGGGCCTCAGACCACCCCCTCCTCCCATCATGCTCCCTTACAGGAGTCTACTTGAATGTTGCTTCAATGTTGACCAATGTTGTAGAATCACACAGACCACAGCCCCCTAGTATTCTTGGTTGAGGGCCCTGTCTGATCTTCCCTCTTTACACACAATCAGCCTGTATTGATCTGAACCTTTCACAGGCAGAACAGCTGTGAATAGCCGAGCCCTGAAAAGGAACTGAATCGCAGGCAGGTCACTCTGTGCATTGCTGGCCTGCTGGGAGAAAGGCTTTAGAATGCCTGTATACGTACCCCCCACCCCCTTTCAAAATACCTTTTGGTGAAGCAAAAATGCAAATGCAGAGTCTCCCATGGAAAGCTTCATAAAGTAGGATCATGATTGCAATGTGTGGTGTTGTGATGCTTGGGAACCGCTAATTCCCTTGCAAATACTTTCTTTGTGGAAAGGATAACAAGATTTGATTCTCATTACATACGTGATCTGCTATTTAATGTCTCAGACATTTCCCCCCCCCCTGGTTAAATGAAAACCTAGCAGGGGCGGGCAACTCTGGTCCCCAAGGGCCACCAACAGGTCAAGTTTTCAGGATATCCCTACTTCAGCACAGTCTTCGACTGAGCTACTGATTGAGCCACCTGTGCTGAAGCAGGGATATCTTTGAAACCTGACCTGTTGGTGGCCCTTGACGACTGAGTTTTAGACCCACGACCTATAACAATGGGGTTTTGCTACCCAAATATCATCATCATCATCATCATCATCATCATCATCATCATCATCATCATCATCATCATCATCCCTACAAGTATCTGATGATATCACTCTTCAGCCACTAAATTAACACTGGGAACTGGGAACCTTGCAACACCTTGCACTGAATTATTTCCGACTCCTCCAATTAGTGTAAGGGTTTTTTAATATTCTCTCTTAAATCTGTCTGTTATCATTGGAAAACGATACAGACACAGCTGATCCAAATTGTGTCTGCCCCAAATCTAATTTTTGGTACTCAAAAAGCATAAGAGATAACACAGGGCTCAAACTAGAGAAGCCCACATTACTGTACATTATAGCAAACTGCCCCAAGCTCATTCTTATCAAGCAACCATCTAATTAGCATGTAATTATGCAATTAACCCAGCTCTTCTTATCACTGAGGAAAGTTGTTTAGGTATTTATTGCTTTGAAAATGTAGCTTGTTGGTAACAGAGAGGCCAGCAATGCATTGCAATTTGTTACTGACCCCATGGACACTCAAGGGGTTAAATAAATATTTAACCTCAGGGGTCTAATATGATTTACTCACGCTTTGCTAGTTGGGTGTCATTTTCTCTGTATTTGGATCGTCTTGTGTCATTCACTCACTCTCTGCTTAGTCAGGTACCATTCACTCACTCTCTGCTTAGTCAGGTACCATTCACTCACTCTCTGCTTAGTCAGGTACCATTCACTCACTCTCTGCTTAGTCAGGTACCATTCACTAACTCTCTGCTTAATCAGGTACCATTCACTCACTCTCTGCTTAATCAGGTACCATTCGCTCACTCTCTGCTTAGTCAGGTACCATTCGCTCACTCTCTGCTTAGTCAGGTACCATTCGCTCACTCTCTGCTTAGTCAGGTACCATTCGCTCACTCTCTGCTTAGTCAGGTACCATTCGCTCACTCTCTGCTTAGTCAGGTACCATTCGCTCACTCTCTGCTTAGTCAGGTACCATTCGCTCACTCTCTGCTTAGTCAGGTACCATTCACTCACTCTGCTTCATTCCTGTGTGCAGCAGTTTTGGCGGTGAAATGCAATGCATCCAATTTTACATCTGAACCTAACATACAAAACTTTTTTTGCATTACACAGTTATACTGTATTAAAAACACTGAGTATCAGGAATTGGATACGTTGTTCCCCATGTTAAATGAACCCAGCAGTGCTCTGTTCATAATAAACCACATGTTACTTCTATAGAAACGCACCACTACAAAAAAAAATTTCAACCTATTCGGGAACTGCTAAAATGTACAGTTTTTGATTTTTTTTTTCCTAATGTTGTGCGCCTTGGAAAGGTCATGGTTGGGTCATTAGCGGTCTATAATAATGATACTTTTTTCTAACATAGAACTGACATTGTACACCGAGCTGCACATACTGTAGAATTTTGCAGGCACGAGTCCCGGCCTGTATCTCTTACAGTCTAATTCTGGTGCCTGAGGCACAGGGAAATTGAGTGACTTGTCACAAGGAGCAGACACTGAGGTTTGAACAGAGGTTACCCACCTCAAAAAAGGTAGCAGCATTACCAGTGAGCTTCTCCTTCAAACCCTATGCTATTAATATGGTGATAGATTTTGGAATAATAAAGAAGTTCCCAACATACAGTACAGTATATACTCTCCTTGGTTTTGTTCATCCAATAACTTTGCAAGTAGTACCAAACAATACAGTACATAGTCCGTGTGCACTGAGGGGTTTCTCAGCATACACTATATATAAACTGGGACGCGTCTCCTACCTACAGCAGCAAAGCTGATAACGTTTATTTTGTACAAAGGATGTAGAGACTCTTCCGTCACAGCCAGCTTTTCTAACATAAAAGTCCAGTGAACTTTACTTTAAAAGCCAATTCTGTATGCTAGAAAAGTTTGTCATCTGTTAGCAATCGTATTGAAAAGATTGCACTGCGATTCTAGACCTGCCGTGTTATACATGGGACATGGATTCCTAAAGCCCGTTTGCAGAAGCCCAGGGATCCGACGGTGCTCTGCATGAAGATACACACAGCAAAACTATCACAACTCCTGTCAGCCATTCCCAACCCTGTCACACACACACAAACACACACAAACACACAAAAAGAGGCAACGTGAAAAACATACACGGTTCTATTAGCGCCTATACATGCAGTCCTCGGTTATCCAACGGAATCCGTTCTGGAGTTAGCGTTGGGTAGTGAAACTGTTGTAAAGTGAGTCCCATGTTAATCAGTGGCGGTGAGCGTTGGATAACGCATTCAGGCGTCGAAAAAACGTATTCCGGCGTAGAAAAAAG
The DNA here is from genome assembly GCF_040206685.1 of Ascaphus truei. Taxonomy (NCBI): domain Eukaryota; kingdom Metazoa; phylum Chordata; class Amphibia; order Anura; family Ascaphidae; genus Ascaphus; species Ascaphus truei. The sequence goes on along the minus strand of NC_134486.1, from coordinate 384,517,602 downwards.
GACCATAGGGTTGCATTTTAAGCGTTGGGTATGCCATTCGTTGTAAAGTGAAACGTTGGATAGCGAGGACTACCTGTACTGCCAAACGCATTGCAAGCCGCCCGAATACCAATGGAGGTAACACAATGTGGTGTTTCATAAACACGTTACCAAGAATAACTACAAAAACAAGTTACCATTCTATGTATTGCTAGCCACACCAGCAACGAAGGAGTTAATCGGCGATGATTATAAAACTATTTCGAGATCTTTTCGCCATCTCATAGCACGCTTATCGCAAGGGTGTCCCGCTCATTGCACTATACTCCTCCGTTGACGAATATGTTACCCCTGTACACTTCAGTAGCATCACCGACCTAAAATGTCAGCAATGCCAGATTACACACATCAGGGACCCCTATAAACTTCACCTTACTAAGAAGTGAAGACAAACCTGTTGCACGCATTATTTTCCCCATATCCTCCTTTGAGATCCTGTACTTGAAAGTAAAGCTTTCCCTGTAATACACAACTTCCCTTGTATACTTCAGTGGGATCAGCCTCTTCAAAGTCAAAATGATATTATTACAACCATCAGTTGTCCAACTCTACAGCGGGACCACACTGTAAATGAAATCAGGATTGTCATGCCACACATCATATAACCGTTAACCTCATCGGGGTCACCTTCTTAAAGTCACTGTAACCCTATTACACACCTTATTTGCTCCCACAGAGTTTAGAAGGAGTTGGGATGTAGGGTTAAGATTGCACTAAAACACACATCATTTGTCTCTATAAAAGTTCAACACATCATGTACTAAAGATTCAGGACCAATCAGTTACCCCAATAGATTACCAGTATAACCCCACCTTATGCCACACATCAGACACCCCCCACAGCATTACAGAAATTGTAAATATTTTCAGCCATATTCTGCCAAAGAATAGGTTGAGAGTAGTGCTCTCTCCCTACAGAAAGCATGTTAGGATGGGCAGTACTAGAAGCCTCTGCACAGATTTCTCTCCTACCTGAAAACTCTGATGAGGTTTCTGCCAAGTTGCTCAAAACTGCAATGTAAATTACTCCCAGGGCACAAAAAGAAATGTGAGAAGCTCCGCAGAATCCCATCCTCAGGTGTCCGTGTGTCTGGGTTTTGCTCCACTTGTTTAAAGAGACCCCTTGCTCCCAGGGAGATGGTGCGTGCACACACACTGTGCTATTCCCATTGCTCAGTGATCAGGGCAGGATAGCAGAAACACTCAATATCCCTCCCTCAGAGGCAATGAATGGATCAGACACAGATTCCCAGGGAAACTATACCAGATTCCAGACCTACCTGAGCAGAGAGACACTCCTCTGGGTCCTAACATCCTCCACTCTGCACCGCAACACGTGTGTGGGAACTTGTCAGTCATTAGTACAGGGCTTGTTCAGAACGATTTAACCCCTTGGGGACAGAAGCGCCTTCAACGCATTTATCAGCTCACAATTGCCATTTTGTAGGGTTCCCAGTAGCTTAAAAAAAATGAGTGGTATTATATCTCACTTAATTTTTTAAAAATAATTTAACAACTTTATTTCATAAATCGCTTCATAATTATAATACAGTGTGTGGTATTTGGCGCTATACGTAGAATTGTACAGGCAGGGTCCCTGCGTCAGTGAGCTCACACTATGTTTTAACCCAGGGGTCTCAAACTCAGTCCTCAAGGGCCACCAACAGGCCAGCTTTTATGGATATCCCTGCTTCAGCACAGGTGGCTCAATCAGTGGCTCAGTCGACGGACTGTTTTTAACCATTTCAGTGCCAAAGGGCCATGCCACCTCCCTGGCAACAGACGCTCCGGCACTTCCGCATCGAGTGACCATTCTTCCTGGTGATAACGTGATGCTGTTTCAGGGAGGGGTTGGTACACTGATTGTGTACATAGGGTAAACAGATGGTTTCTCCAAAAGAAATGGACTGGTGACAGGTGCGACACGTTTGAGACACACATTCCCCTCTCACCTCTCTCCGGTCCATGCTGTTTCCTCCTCTTCTTGGCCCCGCCCTCAGGCTTCTGACACCTCCTCCTGATTGGCTGCATTACCCAGCAGTAACCAATCAGGATGGAGGAAGCTGCCCAGTCCCCTCGCAATAGCCCTGCTCTCCCTCAGCTCAGGGAAATCTCGTGCCCCCAAGCTAGTTATGTTACTATGTCCAGAGAGGTAATAACGGTCACATACATGTCCAGTATTAGCTCTATTTTTTTTACTGGACAGTGTGTCGAAGAACAGGACAGTCCGGTTCAATCACATCCCAGCACCTCACATCACCCTCTGCACCTCACCTCACATCACCCCACTACACCTCCCCCCTGCACCTCACCTCCCCCCCCTGCCCCTCACCTCACCTCCCCCCCTGCACCTCACTCACTCACTCCCCTGCACCTCACCTCCCCCTCTGCACCTCACATCACTCTCCCCCTGCACCTCACCTCCCCCCCTGCACCTCACATCACTCTCCCCCTGTACCTCACCTCACATCACCCCACTACACCTCCCCCCTGCAACTCACCTCACATCACTCCCCTGCACCTCCCCCCCTGCACCTCACCTCACATCACTCTCCCCCCTGCACCTCACCTCACCTCACCCCACTACACCTCCCCCCTGCACCTCACCTCCCCCCCTGCACCTCACCTCACTCCCCTGCACCTCACCCCCCTGCACCTCACCTCCCCCCCCTGCACCTCACCTCACCTCACTCCCCTGCACCTCACCTCCCCCCCTGCACCTCACCTCACATCACTCCCCTGCACCTCACCTCCCCCCCCTGCACCTCACCTCCCCCCCCTGCACTTCACCTCACTCACTCCCCTGCACCTCACCTACCCCCCTTGCACCTCACATCACTCCCCTGCACCTCACCTCCCCCTGCACCTCACCTCACTCACTCCCCTGCACCCCCCCTGCACCTCATATCACTCCCCTGCACCTCACCTCCCCCCCTTGCACCTCACATCACTCCCCTGCACCTCACCTCCCCCCTTGCACCTCACCTTCCCCCCCACCCCCCTTGCACCTCACCTCCCCCCCAACAGCACCTCACGGCGGCAGAGCAGGCAGGACTAGCACACTCGTGCACAGCGACTCGCGGGTGGGAGAGGAGGGTGTGAACGGCTCGCGGGGAGAGCAGGCTCGGGAGGGAGAAGGACGGGAAAAGCCGCCGCAGACCGCACAATGAGTGGAGGCGGGCCGGGTGTTGTGCAGGCCGCGTGTTGTGCAGGCCGGGTGTTGTGCAGGCCGGGTGTTGTGCAGGCCGCGTGTTGTGCAGGCCGGGTGTTGTGCAGGCCGGGTGTTGTGCAGGCCGCGTGTTGTGCAGGCCGGGTGTTGTGCAGGCCGGGTGTTGTGCAGGCCGGGTGTTGTGCAGGCCGCGTGTTGTGCAGGCCGCGTGTTGTGCAGGCCGGGTGTTGTGCAGGCCGGGTGTTGTGCAGGCCGCGTGTTGTGCAGGCCGCGTGTTGTGCAGGCCGGGTGTTGTGCAGGCCGGGTGTTGTGCAGGCGGGTGTTGTGCAGGCCGGGTGTTGTGCAGGCCGGGTGTTGTGCAGGCCGCGTGTTGTGCAGGCCTGCTATAGGTGATAGTAAAGAATGTTCATGATTTTTTTTATTACCTGTGTTTTTAGAAGGATTCGGCCACTAACCCATTCCATGCCAGAGAGACCAACAATGAATTTCAAGGCATTGTTCCACTAAATTGTTGCACCATTCTTTGCAACAAGGGGTAGCAACTGGGGGATGTCTCCAGCATTAAAGCGATATCATAAAATCATAGGGCCAGCAAAAGCAGGCGGTCTGTCCGACACTCATAGGGTTAATGGAAATGGTAAGCCTACATAGGAGCCAGCAAAGCATGTGGTATTGAATGAGTTAATTTACATCCCAACCTTTCCCTACATGCAGTTAATATGGCATTACACAATGAAGCAGAGCTCTAGCCCCATTTAATGGTAAGAGGGTTGTCTCTGCATGAAGTCTATTTGGCAGTGAAAGGGATAACTCAAATCCCAACCCCCCATTCTCTTGTACAAAAGCAGGCTCTGTGTGAGGTCTATCTGGCATTGATGGAGTTAAATAAACTGCCAAATGCTATATATATATATATAGCAAAGTGGTTATTCGGGATGTTTTCGGGCTGAAAATTCCCATTGATGAGAGTTTTGGACGTCAATAGCCCGGACTTATTTATTTTATTTATTTATAAAAATGTTTTACCAGGAAGTAATGCATTGAGAGGTACCTCTCGTTTTCATGTACGTCCTGGGCACAGGGTTATAATGGCAATACATTGTTACACATTATATTTACAGGCATTTCATGGACAGTTAGGGACAATATATGTTATGGGCGCATTTAACAGACAATTTTACAGACAAGATTAAAATGAGACACAGCCGAAGTCTGTAAAATGACTTATACTGGCAGCAGCTTTGAGAGTCTCCTGTAGATTGTCCCAGTGGTGGGGTGCACGGTTAAGAGGAGGAGTGACCGGATTTTTTGTCGAACTTTGGCACCGTGAACAGTTTATATACACTTTAACATATATAGAATGCCCCCCCTCTCCCCAAATCTACTGTGATAACACACATACTGTATCTTCTCTATTACTAAACACCCCTTATGTTTGTATTCACTGTGAGTGTCTCTATCTCTTTCATGATACATGCAGCAATGCACAGGGGAGACCGATATCTGGATTATCCCTCAATGTAAGGAATATCCCTCAATATGGTAATGATGTATTTTAGAATAATCATTTCTCACTGGTAATATGTAATACATGTGCAGATATAGGATATCACGGTTAAAATAGGATGTTCACAAACAACGATGGGCAAACTTTTCGCCAAAGTTCAATTTACGCAGCGAAACAAGTGCAAATCTTCCCGGATGTTTCAGAGTTCAGAAAAACGCAATTTTTTTATTTTTCCGTTCCTGCAAACTTTAGGCTGCCATTATAGTGCCGGCGACGCGACGTCGCGGCGAAACAAATGTATTGCCGCCGTCGCATGCGCTTACAGTAAGCGCGACGCGAATTCTTGAAGCCGGGCAAATTTGATTTTTCAGAGGCTGTCGCCACATGTGACAGCCTCTGAACCAATCAAAGACCTGGTCGCCCGCGACGTCGGCTGATACCGAAATACAACTTTCGCTAGCGGCAACGTCATCCGTCGCGTCGCCGTCGCGCGCACTATAAGCGCAGCCTTAGTTGCAAAAACCTTGCCAACTTTTTTTTTTGTTCTTGAACATTTAATTTGTGCGAAGTTTGGTTTTTGCGCACTTTACAAAGTGTAAATGTTTGCATTCGGCGCCAGTAAGTGAAACAGAGACTTTGAGCGGATTTGTAAGCAGAACTGCCCCATCGTACTGTCCATTTTAAGAGAAGGTTGATGGATGTTTGCGCGTATGTTCACGGGCCGAACTTCAATAAGGTTGTACATCTCTATTTGCCAGCGAGTCATGATAGGGAGCGGTGGAGATGTTTGTATGAGGAAGGAAAGATTGACTGAAGTATAAACTTGTGGATATAAAACACACATACTGTAGTAGAGGAATTCCTCTGCTTAATATTCCACATACACTATATCAATAATTGATTGAGCCAGCAATGCTGAAGCAGGGATATCTTTAAAACCTGACCTGTTTTGGCCCCTAAGGCTGCAAACCCGCTGCGACCGGCGGGGCGCGCGGCCGCGGACCACCAGACCCTTGCCCGAATGGTCCCTGCCCCCGCTGCCTCCTTCCGGCAGGGCTGACAACGTACTGTGACGCGTCAGCCGGCCGATGCTGCAAGATCCTAGTGATTTTCGGCGCTGACGCGTCACGTGGTACGCGAGTCAGCCAATGGGGAGGAGGGGAGGGAAGGAGCTAGATAGGAGGCGCCTTGGGCGGGGAGCAGGGAAAGAGCTGCGGATTAAAGTATCTATGTGTGTATTTATGTGTGTGTGTATGTGTATATGTATATGTGTGTATGTGCGTGTACGTGTGTGTATGTGTGTATGTGTGTGGGTGTGTCGACGGCAACACGATCAGATCCCGCCCCCCTCCCTCCCACTCCCACCCCCCTCTCCTGCCCCCCTCCCGCTCCGTCTCCCTACAGACCGCATATCGCGGTCTGTGTCTGTCAGCGCCCCGCCTGTCTGCCGTGCGAGCGCGCTGACTGAGGGAGCGGGCCCTTAGCCTTACAATTGGAGATGGCCACCCTTGCCCTAGAGGGTGTGAATGTTAGACCATTTTTTTCTGGTTGCAAAACCAACCACTGCCAATGCAGCACCAATCAAACCCAACTTTTCAGTAGCTTAAATCTGCTGTTTTGTGTCAGTTTTTGTTCGTAAGCCTCAGTAATGATTTGCATATGAGTGAGTATCAATGGTTAATGCTAGAGGGACAAACAAAAAGCCTAGGCATTGAAGATTAAGGAAGGCATTCACTACAGTATAAAGGCAATCAATGGCCATTAATGAAGATTCGCTTAAATGGTCATTAGCTGGTGGTAATTTCCATTGAGAAAGATCCCCAAAAAACATAATTACTTAATTACAACTTTCTTATATGAATTGTCATAAATGTTCCTCTGTATGTATGTGCTACTTATTATTTTTGATGTGTGTAACATACTGTATACCATGCAAACTTACTGTAACTAAAAGAATAATTATAGGGTGCACCAAAATCCAGGGGGGAGAGGGGCGTAGGAGAAGTTCAACCAAAATATAAAGAGAAAAACAATTCTAAGTGCAGATGTAATTTAACACGTGGGTTTATAGGAAGACTTGGCTCAAGTCTTGGCCAAGTCTTCCTATAAACTCACGTGTTAAATTACATCTGCACTTAGAATTGTTCTCTTTATATTTTTGTTGAACTTCTCCTACGCTCCCCCTGGATTCTAAAGAAAATTAGCATAATTTTGGGACAATTGAAGACCGTCCCAACCAGAGGGTCAGAGCAGGGAGTTACTACTTTATTTGAATCACTATTTATGTTCACTTATTTCACTGTGTAATATAATGTCACACAATTTCTATCACTTAAAATATCACACCCATTATGTTGGTTGTAGGGGGAGCGCCTTTTCATTTTTCACCTTGTTGTTTGCAGGGTGCACCAAAAGACAGTCTGGCCATAGCTTACAAGTCAGAGCACAGTGTTTTTTATCTGGAGTTCCTAGTAACAAATACTGAAAAATGCACAATGCAACTGATCTTAGAGAAGGTTGGGGATCCTTACAATGCATCTCAGACGCGCTATAAGAGAGGGTTGAGGTGCGTTACAATGCATCTGATCTCAGACGTGCTATTAGAGAGGAACGGGGTTCCTTACAATGCATCTGATATTAGAGAGGGTTGGTGTTCCTTACAATGCATCTGATTGCAGACGCGCTGTTAGAGAAGGTTGGGGTTCCTTACAATGCATCTGATCTCAGGCGCACTATTAGACAGGGTTGGGGTTCCTTTCAATGCATCTGATCTCAGACGCACTATTAGAGAGGGTTGGGGTTCCTTTCAATGCATCTGATCTCAGACGCACTATTAGAGAGGGTTGGGGTTTCTTACAATGTATCTGATCTCAGACGCGCTATTAGAGAGCGTTGGGGTTCCTTACAATGCATCTGACCTCAGACGCGCTATTTGAGTGGGTTGTGGTTCCGCAGAATTTCACAATATAAATATAGGGTTCCTTAACGAAAAAAACATTGAAATCACTGTTATAGCAGATTACATATGCCATGGGATTAACGGGAGTAAGAAAAACTGGGGCACAAAAGCTGCACCAAACATACATAAGAATGCTTCCAATTGAAATTAATTGGATTATTGTCTTTGATAAATCTGGTGCAGTTTTGCAGCCAGGAGATAACCCCCAAAATGTCAATTGTATCTCACGAGTCTCGTAAATTACCATAATACACTAATTATTTCATCTTGAGTTGCCCATATTTATGCTAACTGATAAGTTGACACAATATAATGTGACCCCTTGTAAAATGCCCGCAGCACTCACACACACACTGCCCCCTGCCAGACACCTGTCCTCACCCCTACCACATGCAGCACTTATCATCTGAGATCTGGCTTCAAAATATTGTTCATGGTCCCAAGGTTCAGCAAAGTATCCGGCCGCTTCTCCTTCTCTTACCGTGCACCCCACAACTGGAACAGTCTACCGGAGACTCTCACAGCCGCCACCAGTCTAAGTTCTTTCAAAACTAAAGCTGTCTCACATTTTAATCTGTTCTGTAACTGTTTCAGACGCCTATAATATATTATCTCTAACTGTGCATGCAATGTCTTGTATATAATGTATATATACCCTGTTCACTTAATTTAACTATGTATTTGTAACCATGTATTATTTGTCATCATAACTCTGTGCCCAGGACATACTTGAAAACGAGAAGTAACTCTCAATGTATTACTTCCTGGTAAAACATTTTATAAATAAAATAAATAAATATGAGCTCAGCATGTGACTCAAGATGGACACGGCATCAGCCAATGACAATGGACTTGAGATAGGAGGGACTAAGAGGAATCTTTAAGAGACCCGTACAGAGCATGCATGGGCACAGCTCTGCAGCCTGAAGCATCTCAGGACTACCGGTGGCGATACAGAGCCAGGCTGCGATCCGCACAAGGTCAGCGGATGCTGGCTGAAGGAAGTGCAGGTCGAAGTGCGAAAGGAGCATTCATCGGCAAAGAGTAGGAGGCACATGCACCATCAGAGTGGATCCTCAACAGAAGCCAAGTAAAGGGTACTGAAGCATTTTCTATGTAACAGGCCTGCAATCTAATAATGACACCACATCAGAGCTCCTACAGTGTACCAGCACTTTCACACAGGCCTGTATATCTAGGGTCGGGTGGTATTAAAGCGAGAGTCACAGACACACACTTTTGCAGTGCTTTGTGGGGATTGTTTATGGTGTTATTTATTGTATGCACATTGAATGATCCTCCAGTCGAGAATCATATGGTTTATTGGGTATATGAACACAATGACCTTATAAATACCTTTGTGCTATACATCTCACTGTATTCTGACTTCCTTTGTCTAACCTACACCTACAGGTGGGGATATATGTAGCCAGGTCACTATGGCTACTATTCTGCCCTTGGGCTGTCAGTAAACCCTGGTAAATCAGGTTGCCAGTAGTTGGTATGGGGGTTTCCCCCTTCCCTTTGGTACTGCACTTGAGTGACAGCAGGGGGTGGTACATCCTGTTGTAGTTGGGATAACGGGGTGCCCGCCTTCTGGGTGTACTTAAGGGCAGTACAGCCCTAAGGTTAGTAGTGTCCTTCCCCCTCTGAAGAAGGCAGGTCACACAACTGGGAGCCTGAGATTGGGGCCTTCCCATGTGCTCTTCCCTCTGGGGAAGAGTGAGTGTGGACTCTGCCTCCGCTAGGGAGGTGGGGAAGAGCTAGGACAGCTGAGGGTGCCCTTGGTCTGTAGTGACGGTCCAGGGACCATCATTCAGTGAGACCTGAGAATACTGCATCGGGCAGAAGCTTGCTGTGTAACTGTGCTGTACAGCAGACAATAAACCCGTTCCTGTTGTTATATACCTCCTGGCTGGTGCGTGACCTTACTGGGAGGAGAGGTAAAAGTTCTACCGTCGGAGATCATCTTCTGTTCCTGGAGTCTATGGCAGATGGAGGTGCTGCACTGCTAAAGAGATATGTGGGGTATGAACCCCAGAAGTCTGTTCCTGTGTCCCCACTACCATCGGCGGCGACTCAGCCCTCCTGTTGCCAGCAGGTATATGCACCACATACCCTGTACATACATACATACATACATACATACATACATACATACATACATATATACATACACACACTCGGGTTCCACTCTGAGTTAAAATCGATAGGATACAATAGCAATAATTAGTTGACTACTTATGCTTCAGGAATGTTGTACTAAAAAAAAAGCCTTAATTATGGTTAAAAATTGGTCCCACGACTTTATTTCCCCCAAAAAATGAATGGAGCTATGTATCCAGGCCTCTTTCCTGACAAACTTGCATAAAGAGCAGTGCACACAGTATTTATCAAAGAAACAAATCTGATTGGAAACCATAGAGATTTTTTTTGGCCCCCTTTTTGCAGCAGAGAAATTGTAATACATAAATATTTAATTATCTGTGAAGCTGCTTCTTGTGCAGAGAAGACTGTACACCAGCGGTGACCAACTCCAGTCTTCAAGGGCCACCAACAGGTCCAGTTTTAAGGATATCCCTGCTCCAGCACAGGGGGCTCATTCATTGAGTGAACCACTGATTGAGCCACCTGTACCCTTAAAACCTGACCTGTTGGTGGCCTTTGAGGACTGGAATTGGCCACCCCTGTTGTAGATCATTAATTTGAATGGAGCTGAGCTCTTGTCCAGCAATGGGAAGCAGCACATAGAAAGTAGCAAGTTCTCCTGCTGCTTTCTTCCCCCTCCCTCCCCCCTGGAACTGGTCTGTGATACCCCAACTTCCAGGGATCTCCTGAATCTGGAGGTATTGGTAGGGTTTTTCTGTATGACAGTTTTGACACCACAAAACGACAAATATGGCTGCCGGACTACAAACATAACGTCTGGGTCACCAGTAGAGTACAGATGCCATTTTAGCTTCTATTGGCTGCCATAGTGAGGCTTGACCCCATTTTATATTTCCAAGCCAGGCCAGAGGTCAGCCAGCTCTGCCGCTCCTGAATGATGGGGGTTGGGGTCTCTGGGCAGCAGGAGACCATGGATGAGGTCTGGGAGGCCCCCCTCCCTTACCGTGGTTCCAGTAAATAATGTTATACTTTATACAGATGTGGTCTTGATAAGGTAGAAGGAAGGAGAAGAGACAAAAAGATGAAGCTACTGTAAGAGATCAAATACAGGGAATATTGTATTGTATGTCTTTATTTATAAAGCACCATTCATGTACATAGCGCTTCACAATAGTAATACACGTGACCATCATATAAATAACAAATACAGATAATGGGTCATGGGAATAAGTGCTTCAGGCATAAACGCAATGAAGAAAATCAGGGCTCCACGGATTTGCTCAACAAACTAATTTATTGCCAATACAATAGACTTGACGTTTCGGCCACACAGGCCTTTCTCAAAAGCAGAAATGGCATATGCCATTTCTGCTTTTGAGAAAGGCCTGTGTGGCCGAAACGTCAAGTCTATTGGCAATAAATTAGTTTGTTGAGCAAACCCGTGGAGCCCTGATTTTCTTAATTTCGTTAACCCTGGATTGACACAGAGAATCCTGAACCAGGAGCACCGGTAGTTGTATCCCCTTTTGATTTTTATTCGTGTGCAGCATTTATCTTTCTACTCAGGCATAAACGTAACATTTAGGAAGAGGAGTACTGTATATCAGAGTCTGCAGGCTGCAAAGCTGCTTCAACACTTAGGCTGGACTGAATTTACCCTCCGAAAGTAACTGGAATGTTTTGCTTTCTTAACATGTTTTTTTGCAAACATTTTGCAGTTGAAAGGCAGACGGATGCATAACCCTCAATAGAGGATAAACAGAGAAGGATGAAAGGTGAGAGGTTAGAGTGGGCAGAGGGGCTTTGAGATAACAAGGATTACATGAGCAAAGACAGGTATAGGTTCATCAACCAGATTTCCATATGGGAACACGCTGGGAATATTCAGTATTTGCTTGCTGCAGAGGGGCCTCCGGGTGGCGGAGCTGCCACGCCAGCCAAGCTCAGGAGACGGAGAACGGGCGAGGACTTTAGGGTCCGCCTGTCAGCTGGAGCCCCTAGAACAGCGCGGCAGGCGGGAGGCGCCGGCTGTAGGGCCGGGCCGACCTATGCCCAATCAACGCTGGTAAAAGGCTGGGCGTCAGCTTTAGGGCTGGGCCTAAGCTGACCCTAGGGGCGGGAGGGGGAGGGAAGCAGCCCAACATCGGCTGAATGAGGATCACCCCCTCCCATTTTACAGTGCTTTTGGGCGGGGGAAGGGAGTGGGCCAATTGCTGGCTGTCTGGGCAAGGATCTCCCCACCATTTCGCATGGATCCTGCTTGGCTGGCGGGCAGGCTGGTTGATTTTAACAGCGGGTGTTAAAATAAAGCTGTGACCTTTTCTTCCAACCTTATGTGGTGTGACGTTATTTGGTTTAGCGTTACAAAGGAGGGGCGGCGCATAAAGCCTTTAATCAACCAGATTTCCATATGGGAACACGCTGGGAATATTCAGTATTTGCTTGCTGTTTATTTACCCCATTCCCACCTAGAAATGTCTGCAATCCTGACCGTACTTTGTATTCACCTCTGGCACACGGGGGTAGTTGTTCTAAATCCCTGCTTACTTCCTTTCACTGATCCAGGCAAAGGTGTGGACAGGGCAGGTTCAAGAAGCCACACAGCGGGCGTGGCAGAGCAGAGGAGAAGGTGACAGATCTAAGGCTGCATTCAGATGCAACGTGGGCGCGCTTACGTGCACGCGCACGTTCGCCACCCTTTCGCTTTGTTGTGTGGGCGTTTTCGACCTGAAAACGACACCCGGCGGCGCAGTACAGCGTTGACGCCGCTGCACTTGAAGGAGACAACTGAAGCTGTCATTTCGAGTGGCGGCCGCATCACGTGCATTTCCCAGCCAATCACAAACACACACACTTGGTTTCTTTTTTTTAAATTAAATGGCTGAGTAGTCCCGCCTCCAAGTCGCGTCATTCTGTCTGATGCGAATGATCACACATCGCTCGGTAGACAGGGGCTCGCAAACGCGGACGCGCGGTAGTGTAGCAGCTTGTCTGAGCTCAGCCCTAGAAGTCTCATAGTAAAATATGTTAGCCTCACATCCAAAGCGTGGTAATTGAAATCACTGGATAAAACTTTTAATTTGACTCCTAAAATATCACAACTCTATGGCTTATTCCTAGTGGTCAACGACATTTTTTTTAAAAAAGAAGAAAAATACAAAAATGTATCTGGAAAGTCGCACTTTAAAAAGTACAGGAGTCTGAATTTATAAAAAATAAAATAAAGTAGTGGTACGCCATACCCCTTAATGCCGTTGCACTTTTTATACTGTGCTATTTATTCCCCATGGCCAGACCAATTACTGTAGCTGTATTTTGTACATTAACCTCCTGGGCAGTCAAACAAAAAAATCCATTGCCAAATCTAAATAGATCCCATCATCTACTCTGCCTTGATCTATATTTCTACTTACTTCCTCAAAGAAACAAATGAGAGTAGTTTGGCTGTGTGCCACCAAGGCCAGGGGCTGTATCTACCTTCATTCAATCAAGCCCTCTTTGCACTTCTTTCTGTGTTAGAAAAATATTAGTTGCTGTTAAAGCTGCAGTTCAGGCAATATCCTGCATGTGTGTTTTTTTTTAATAAATCACTTCTGTAGTAAGAAAAAATACTTTTAGCATTTTCTGTTTTAAAAAAAAAAAACTTTGAAAGACCAATTTTCTTGTATTCTATTTTAACAAGCATGCTTGTTCCTATAGCAACGATTTACATTCCCCATATTTAAAGATGTCGCCAAACTTTGCCGATCAATAGACGGAGAACGAATTGACCGGCAGCTATGCAGTTCTTTAGGTAATTAGAGATTGCCCACATGAAACTATTGAAGTAAAAAAAAAAAAAAAAGACTGAACTGCAGCTTTAAGGTTGTGACCTCCTGTAACTGTTTTTGCATGTGGCTCCTCCATGGTATACTGTATACAGTAGACGACTAGGGTTGCCAGGTGTATACAGTATAGATGACAGATACTTATTCTATATTTGTACTTACAGTATATTGATCCAGAAGAAGGCAAACAAAAAACCCCAGTGAAACCTTATCCAATGATGTCTCACAAGAGGAAAAAATTAATTCATTTCTGATTCCAGTAATCAGATTTCTCCCTGGATCAACATGCTTCCTATGTTTACTTATTTGGTATTTCCCTGTATACCTTTACTTTCTAAAAAAAATAGATCTAACCTTTTCTTAATTATATCTATTGTATCTAACATCACAGCCAATTTCCGCCACCGTTTTACAGCCGGGAGACTGTCATAAATAATCCCCAATGTGTCAAAGAGATCTATTTACTAATGTCTCCTGGCTGTAATAATGGGGAAATAACAGTGGGAAAAGACAGCACCATATTTATCTTAAAACAAGCTATATCGTTAAAATCAACGGAATGGGAGTTTTTCCTTTGAGGTACAGTTCCAAAGTGCGGAGAAACAGTTTCAGGCAAGGAGAATCCGGCTTGTGCAGCCAACACAACATAGACAAACACATTCTTCAAAGTGCGGGTCTCCACTAGGACAGAGGTACAAGGTAGAGCTCTACTCACAAGTTCATAATGTAATTCTCCATTTAATGTGACAGCCAAGAACAGAGGAGGAACAACATTTCAGGTCCCATATGAACCTTCCATCCTTTGATAAATCTGGGGCAGTATTGGTGCACTTGTTTGGTTCAGTTTTGAAGCCAGGGGACTTAAGTAAATATGCTGAAAAACTGGTGCAGAAGGACTCCCTTGGCTTAATAGAAACAATGCACCAGAATTAACCTGGTGTTTTTTTTCTTTCTTTTTTACAGAATTAGAAGCGAGGTTCCTTCACAGTTGAAACATACTATTTTCCCCAAGGTACACTGCTTACTGGTGAAATTCCGAGTATTACTTCCTGGCTTTTAAAGGGAATTTTATTGGCCATCCAATAGGAAGCCACAACTGATGTTGCAGCTTCATATTGGGCTGAGATTTGGCAACCATTGCGTTTGCCCCAAGGGAGATTTAAACCTGGTAACTGCACGGTAAGTAACCCCTGGCAACCCCGGAACTGAATATTGTGGTGTTTGAGTTCAAGGGCTACCCCTGTTCCTCCCCCCCCCCCCCACACCCCCTTTGAAAAATAAAAAGAATGGTAACTGCTCCTTTAACCCTTTGGGTGTCCTGTAGACGTAGCTGCTATATCATGGGGACTGTCACTCCGGTGCCCCATGGTATTGGTCATTACGTCGTGAAGACTTTGCTCATTTTTCTAGTCAAAATCTGTCACTAAGTGGAATGGACGGAGAGGACTTCGAAGCGGTCACATGATCACACACGGCCCGTTCAGCCCTCAAAAGGTTAAGGATGATTGTTTATAAAAAGGATTTTTCTTTTCTTGATAAACATTTTTTTTGCCACAGATGTCTACCCGAGCGACTTCGATAAATGACTCTACATCGTTTCTAAGATTTAAAAACAGAGCTAAACTGGAGTGAAATAAAAATCTGCACCAGATTTAGCACAAAAAAAAAAAGGACGTCGTAGGACGCAATGAAATTGTTTACTTTAGTAAACTAGGTGGAGTTTTTCTTTGCTCCAGACGTTGATCCATACTCAGGCATTCCTCTGCCTTTCAATTTCTTCCCCTGCCTGTTTATTTAAGCACAATGGTCATGACTTGTTTCTTCTGCGGATGGCTGAACTCATCTAACAATGATTTAAAGACTGTCCATTTATCTTCTGTATTTTTTCCTGCCAGAACTTTGTTCCTCATTGCATCTTTCTCAGCAGCAAGATCACCTGCAACATGAGCACAACCCTTTCGTTGGAAAAACTGCACGTTAGCCATCAGATAAAGACTTAACAAATTGCATGGCACCAATAAGACAACGTGCCTCATCTTACCTTCTACAGTCATCATTAGAGACAACCCCTCATTATCTCAATAAATGTCCTTTCATACAGAACTACAGTACATTCACAAACTTCTACGTGACAGTCATCCAATGTGTATCCATGTCACTCAACATCAGCTATACATTTAATTCTCCATCTCAATATATCTATAATCCACCATTTCTAACCACAAATGCATGTTCAACACAATGCAGCTGACAGCCATATAGTGGTTACAATGTGTGTGCGTTATGGCAACCAGAGGGTTAACCTTCTTGCTAAATATTTTATTTGTGGGTTCGGCCCTTGGGTGAGGGTCTGGGTCACACAAAGTTAAGGTTTTCTAGTTTAATTTACAGATCAGGTAATCAAAGAAATAATCACATGCATGTTGTTTCAGGAGCGAACTCGCTATAACTACTTATATTAAATGACAATGAGGGATTGCAGGTATGAAGATGTGTCATTGTTCTCTGGACGGACGAGCTTCAAAGACCCTCATATAAATCCCGTAAAAACAGACTTCATGGGGTTATTTGGCGGACACTTTGTCTTTATCATTAAAGGCTAACAGGAATTAAACATCATTTTGTTTTGTTCAAAACAATGTACTAGAACAGAGGTGCGCAAACTGGGGATGCGGGATTTTTTTGGGGGGGAAGCTGTGGTTACAGAGACCCCGCGCTCTTCAGCGCGAGGCCGCTGTAACTCACTTACCTGAATTCAGCCAGCTTCGGGCGACACGGCGTCAAATGACACCCATCGCCATGACAACGAGACATCAAATGATGCCGCGGGGATAACGTAACATCACATGAAACCGAGGCGTCATTTGAAGCCGGATTAAAGGTAAAGGGGGACACGACATGGGGAGAGCAGGTGGGGGAGTGCAGAAAGTTTGCGCACCCTTTTACTAGAGCAGTGGTGCGGAAAGTGGGGGGCGTGACCCCCAGGGGGGCAGGAGATTGTGCTGGGGGGGCGCGGGCAGTTGCAGAGGCCCCACGCTCTTCCCCCAGGCATTTAAATTAAATGGTGAACAGAAAATAACAATACAGGTGCGCAACAAAAATGAATTAATATATGTGATATAATAGTGATTATACAGTACCACTATAGACCCATATGAGTGATATATAATAACTGTTTTACCAGTCAAAATAATTGAAGCGTCTACTGCTGTACAGAGGGTAGCCCAAGACCCTGGGTAGCTAGACAAAACAAAACAAAGAACAGCGCACAACGCTCATCGTGAAATATATAAGTACAATTTTATAATAAAACGTTTTCAAGGTTTGCGTACATAAAGCAAGTGATTGTGATCAATGATTGTACCTAGAATACCTAAAATACCAGTAAGTCTTGCTGGACCATTGGAGATTCCATTTATTACTATGTACAATTCAGTTAATTTAAAAATTGAAGAGATTTTTAAAAAACATTGGGGTATTCTTCTTAATGATACAATCCTTGGAGAACAAATTACACAAACACCTAAATTCATCTACAGAAAAGCTAAGAATTTAAAAATATATACTTGCTCCGAGTGATATCTTTCCTCCAAGCAATGCTAGAGAGAGGTTGTGGCTTAATAAACCTATAGGTAATTTCACATGTGGGAATTGTTCTGTCTGTAATTATATGCATACAGATAAAAAAACATTCAAATCTGCTATTACAAACGAAGAGTTTAAAATCGAAGACTTCATCAACTGTAACTCTGCCCATGTAATTTACCTGATAGAATGTGCCTGTAATATAAAGAGGAGATTACACAAGCGCTCCTCAAACTAAAACTAAGCAGAGAATGCGGACCTGACTTACTATAATCTAGGTTCCTAAGACTTGGTGCCCCAGCCATTGCCAAACCAATTGCAGCCATAGTCAACTCTATCCTGTCTGCAGGCCATATCCCTAAAACCTGGAAAACTGCCAGAGTTGTCCCAATCTTCAAAAGTGGGGACAAAAACACTGTCTCAAACTACAGGCCAATCTCACTTCTCCCAATTCTATCCAAAGTTATGGAAAAATGTGTCCACTCCCAATTAAGCGATTACTATACCAAGACAAATTTCCCTAGCCAATTCCAATCTGGCTTTCGTCCCAAACACTCCACCATAACTACCCTGCTAAAAGCTGCAATGAAATCCAGTGTGGAATGGAACAGGGACAACTCACTGGTGCAGTATTCCTAGATTTTGCAAAGGCTTTTGATACAGTTGATCATGCTATCCTGCTTAACAAACTCCAGAGCTCTGGAATAGGGAAGCATGCTTTAAACTGGTTTCAGTCCTACCTATCAGGAAGATCCCACCATTTGTCCATCTCAGGCTCTAACTCCAACCCCCTGGATATCACCTGTGGTGTCCCGCAAGGCTCTGTTCTGGGGCCCCTACTCTTCTCAGTGTTCATTAATGATCTTCCCACAGCTTGTAAGGAAGCCTCAATACACATGTATGCAGATGACACAATCCTATATGCACACAGCCATAGCCTCTCTGACCTTCAACACATACTTCAGTCTGACTTTTTGAGACTCGAAAACTGGATTTCCCAAAACAAACTGTTTTTAAACACTGACAAGACTGTAACAATGGTATTTGGGACCAAGACTAAATTTTTAAAGCTTCCAGCGACTGAACTCCTGATTAGAACCAACGCTAACACCACCCTAACCCCTGTCACTAGTTTTAAATACCTGGGCTTATGGTTTGACTCCCACTTAACATTCGGAATGTACATTGATACCCTGACAACCAAGACCTATGCCAAGCAAGGGGTACTTTACAGGAACAAATCCTCCCTAAGTCTCCTGGTCAGAAAGCGTATCGCACAGCAGATGCTAATGCCAATTATTGACTATGGAGACATAGTATATGGCTCGGCACCTCAAACCCACCATAAAAACTTGACACCCTCTACAATTCAATTTGTCATTTTGTTCTCCAATGCAACTACAACACACATCACTGCGAAATGCTCAAAGAACTAGATTGGTCATCACTTGAGTCTAGGGCATATTTCATCTTTCCTGTCTTGCCTTTAAATTCTTTATGGGCAAGTGTCATTGTAGAGGGGGTTTGGCCAGGGATACCGGGTACTGTTGCGGCAGCTATCCGGGGCTCACTCATGGCGGCGGCGGAAGAGCCACGATTCCGCGATTCCGGCAAAGTGCCGGAGCCCTTTCTGAGTGGGGGGAGGGACAGGGATTGTGGGAGGGGGTAATTTGTCCAAGTTTGAATGGAGCCGTGTTTCTCCACGAGGAACTGGGACCCTTGTCCTGCACCGTTTTACCTGTGCCAAACCCGGGAGCTGTTGTGGCAGTTGCCTGTTGCTTCCCAGCTAAACTGATGCCAGCGGCGGCCACTCCAGTCCCCCTGCAATCGGGACCAACGAAGGCGGCAGTCTCTGCGGAGACCAGCGAGGTAAGCCAGACCCAGTCGCAGACTGACCCTGTCTTAGTTTTTCCTATGACTGTACCCTGTTGTTTCACTATAGGGGTGACCGGGGGTGGCAGGAGATAGGGGCACCAGGGGAGGGGAAGGAAGGGCAGCTTGTAGGGCAGCTAGGCTTCCCCATTACCCTGGCGGAGCATCAAGGGGACTCTCAGTTAAGAGCCCCACTGTTGCAGCCTTGCCATGGGCTGGAGGTATCAGGGGTTGTGGCACAGTTAGACCACCCTGGGTTACCTACCGGCCAGGAGCTAAGGTGGGTGCATCTGCACCAGCAACCCTGAGCTCACCTCCGGTAATGGGGGCACAGCTTCAGGGAGAGGGGCTAGCCCCGTTAGCATCCAGCTCTAGGGTAGGATTGCCTGGGAGAGGGTAGGGTGGGCCAGTGGGAACCGGGGAGGAAAGGCAGCAAGTGAGCCATCCAGATTTCCCCATTACCCTGCCAGCCAGGAGCCAAGGCAGGTTCTTCTGCACCAGTGCCCCATGGCTCCTCTCCGGTAATGGGGAGGCAGTGTCAGGGAGATGGCCTCACTCAGGTGTAGTTAGGGTCCAGGTTAGGAATAGCTAGGGAGAAGCAGAGTGAGGGAAGGCGGCAGGTAGGTAGCCAGCACCAGGTCTCAGTGGGAGAAGAAGGGCTAGTGGTAGCCGGGGAGGGAAAGCAGCAGGTATGGCAGCTAGAATTCCCCATTACCCTGGCGGGGCCTCAGGGGGTCTCTCAGATCAGCAACCCCCTGTTGCAGCCTGGCTATGGGCTGGGGGTATCATGGGCAGTGGCAAGCTTGTGCCACCCCAGGGATACCTGCCAGCCAAGAGCTAAGGCGGTTGCATCTGGAGAGGTGCCCCTGAGCTCATCCCTGGTAAGGGGGAGACAAGGTCAGGGAGGTAGGTGCACTCAGGTAGTTCCAGTGTCTGGGTTAGGATTGTCTAGGGGGGAGCGGAGTGCAGGTGGGCTGCAGGGAGGTAAGCAGCAGGAGTCATCAGCAGGGACTGAGGTGCTGGGCCTAGGGGAGGCTAGGCAGGGAGACACGGGGGAGATAGGAGGTCAGTGGGGTGTCAGGCAGCTGGCAGAAGCTAGGGATGGGCTAGGTAGACAGGAGGTCCCTTGTTCTGACTGGCCAGGAGTGACCCCCCAGGGTTCCCAGAGGTGGGGCTGTGGGTAGGTAGGCAGCCAGGAGCAGTAGCCAGGGCTAGGGGGGTACAGCAGAGGGTTCTGTCCCCAGGGCAGCCAAGGGTAGCTACAGGGAGGAAGGGCAACACCGTGGAGGGGAGAGGAGTGATGCTGGCTCTAGCAGCAGTGGTGGTAGCAGGTGCTTGTTTCCTGGCCTTCCGTTTTGAGAGGGCAGGGGCAAGGCACCTGGGTACCAGGGACCCCAGTACAGGATACTGGGAGATTGCCTTGTCCCAGGGGGCACAGGAGGGGGTAGGAGTCAGCACCCCAGGTGGTTTCTAGATTCCAGAAGTGATGCCACTCGGGGTGGGGACTGCCCTAGAGCCAGGGAGGAGAGACAAGGGTATAGCGGAGCAGCTACAGGTGGGCACAGGGCCAGGGCAGGTAGGGTCCCTACAGGATAGGGACATAGCTCTTTCCCAGACTTGGTTGACAGTAAAGCGACGGTCTGTGCTTGATAGCTGGTCTCTCGCTGGTGCAGAGACATGCCAGTCTCTGGGCAGTATGCAGCCTGGTCTGCAGAGGTGCCCCTTCACAATGGGCTTGGTTCACCAGGCACTGGGTGGGGGGCAGAGGGTGGCAAAGGAGGATGCCCGGCGGCCACGTTGGAGCCCTGCTCAGCAGGATCTGGACTTCACTATCCAATGTGGCCAGGACAATGTACTGGACAATGCCAGAGGACAATATTTACCAGGCCAACCCCTCAGGACTTATTGAGTGCTTCAAGGATGCCCGTGGTGTCCCAGTGCCAGGGTGGGCAGCTGGGGCACCAGGCACCCATTGAGCAGGTAGGTGTCATGGTAGAGGGGGTTTGGCCCGGGATTAAAGGGGTTACACCCCATTTGGCCACCCCCTACTCTCACCTGGGAAGCAAGGGGTTAACTGGATTGTGGTCCAGTAATGTGTTTTTACCTTGCTTCAGCATCCTAATGTATATTCCCCTGTAAAAATGTTTTGTTTCTGTTCCAGTGTTGCACCAACACATACACTGGGATTGATGCGGGAGGCTTAAGGGCTTAATGAGCTACAGTTTAGGAAAATACAAATATGTGTGGTGTCTTTTCAGAAATAACTGGGCTTCAACAGGCTTGATTGAAGTTGGGTGTGAAAAGTACAGAGGGGGTTTAGTGTACAGTATGTTAATACCTAATTGGCAGGCCAAGGGTATATTGCTGGTAGAGACAGCTAGGACCCAGGCCTGGGGCATTGGGTGTGAAATATAGCACCTGTGACAAATGTTCGCTACACACAGGCCCAGCTTCAAAGGATTTCTTGACAAGGGGTTATGGGGGCCAGGGGTGCGGTTACGCAAGGAGATATCAGAATGAGTGACCTTATTAAATATAAGAATATCATGAGATGTCTTCGGCTGAACATGCTAAAAAATACATATGTGTAACCGGGGGACCGAGCCGCAAATAACGATTACAGACACATGATGTCTAGCAGGTCCTAAGAGACAGATATTAATATCTCTCTTAATTTTAGTATTACACGGTAATATTTAGTCTCATTGGGAGCGTCATGCGTGCCGGAATGTATTAATATGTCTCGCGTGCCAGTAAGTATTACTGAACTAAAGTTATGAAGTTATTTAGATAGGAAAAGCAGTTTTTAAACGTCCTTGGGTGGGAGGAGTTTTACTCTGGGGAAGACTGTCAACCTCACCACTGATTTATGAGAGGGGTTGGGTTTAGGTTGTGTTCAATGGGAAATAATTGTATAAGAACCAGGCTCAGCCTATGGCTATGGTCTTTCGTGTCTTGGTGATTTTGAAGATTGCTGTATGAACTGCCAGTCCAGAATTATGACTGCTTCATCATTCCATCTTAATTAAGTGCCTATATTTTGTTGTTATTTGTACTATCTTGTTGTGTTCACCTTTTTCAAGGAATAAATTATATTTTATCATATCTCAGCCTTGTTCAGTTCAACCCATGTATATTTTTGGTGTGTATTATTCATAGCCTGTCACAAAGTTACCATCACAGCAAGCTACCCAGCTATCTGAACAAGCTCCTCACCACTACCACATGCAGCACTTATCACCTGAGATCAGACTCCAAAAGACTGTTCATGGTCCCAAGGCTCAACAAAGTATCCGGCCATTCCTCCTTCTCCTACCGTGCACCCCAAAACTGGAACAACCTACCGGAGACTCTCACATCCACCACCAGTTTAAGTTCTTTCAAATCTAAGGCTGTCTCACATTTTAATCTGGTCTGTAACTGTTTCATACGCCTATAATATACATCTTCTCTAACTGTGCATGCAATGTCTTGTATATAATGTATACCCTGTTCATTTATGTAACTGTATTTGTAACCATGTATTATTTGTCTTAACTCTGTGCCCAGGACATACTTGAAAACGAGAGATAGCTCTCAATGTATTACTTCCTGGTAAAACATTTTATAAATAAATATTCATTATGTGGGCCGCACTAAGCGGAGCCTTAAGGTGCGTATCCAAGAGCACATCAGGAATATTAGACATGGATATGAGAAACACAGTTTATCAAAACATTTTTTAATACACCATAATAAAGATCCTTCTACCCTTAGGTTTAAGGGAATAAAAATTATTTCTAGAAGTAGGAGAGGGGGAGATAGATTAAAAAGTCTTTCTATACAAGAGACCTTTTGGATTTATCAATTGGAATCTCTTTCCCCTAAGGGGTTAAATGAAGGTGTAGATATTTGGTCTCTTTATTGATTGCATGCATTTCTTCCATGTCATTTCTAATTCAGTATATAGTTAATGATATGTTATTAATCCTCTGTTTCTATTCTTCCAGTATTCTCTTGGAGCAGATTCATTGCCATTTGTTGTATTATTATTTTTTAGGCTTTTTTATGCATTTTTTTTATATATTTTATATTTGTATTAAAGTATTGTAGTATCTGTGTAACTAATCATGTACACAGCTGTATGTTAATTGCAGCTAATGATGAGCTGCCATTGGATCATTGGGCAGCCAATCACGGGTAATTGAGTGGTATTTATTTTGAGCATTAATTTAGCAACTTTATTCCCTGAAGAAGTAGCTGTTTAGCGTTACGAAACGCGTTGGAATACACCACTCTATCATCTGTGTGTTTTCCAGTTTTATTTGGCAAGTTTCTGGCGATTTTATAGCCTTTCAGAGAGACTCTATCCTACTGACACGCACGTGGTGACGTCATCATCACCCGACGGCACTCAGCGCGATGCTGTGAGTCTGACGTCAGACGCTGTCTCACGAGGCTGTGAGTTCACCAGTACAGACTCCTGCTTCGGTGGGGCTCCAACCGGACATGCCCGACATCAGCGAGTGAGCTTTTTGGACTTTCTTAGTACATCTTGTGCCGAGCGAGGACTTTGCAGACCATCTATCTGCAGACTGCGGAAGTGGACTGAAGACATCTGCTGTCCCTGCGTGTTCCAGTTCCCTGGAGTGGTAACAGATACCAGTGATATATTCTGTGCCTGTATTCCACTTGCTTTATGTACGCAGAACCTTGAAAACTTTTTATTATAAAATTGTACTTATATATTTCACGATGAGCGTTGTGCGCTGTTCTTTGTTTTGTTTTATTTAAATTAAATGCTGGGGGATCGCTTGAGGCCCCTGCAACTGTTTACTTACCGGGATTCAGTCGTCTGTGTTGCGTTTCGCCATGGCAATGCGGCGTCAATAGACGCCGCGGCACCATGTGACCTGACGTCACACGCCCACACAGCGTCATCTGACGCGGATGAAGGTAGGCGGGGGCGCGAGAGCCGGGGGCAGAGAGACAGGGGGGGGGCAGCACAAAAAGTTTGCACACTCTTATCCTAGAGCATACATAGAACACAGAGATCCCTTTGTGGTACACTTCATCACAAGAAATACATGGAATATATTAAAATAAAACTTTAATAGGCATACTAAAATAAATACAATTCATGACAAATATAACGGGTGCTCCTAAAACAATAATGAATAAAAAGGGTGTTCGTCTCCAGAGGGCCAAACGTATGATGGTAACTACTGTAGATATTGTGTGATAGCTACCCTAGCAAAAGGGGTGTCTTAAATTAGAGCCCTAATACTCAGCTCATCCCCCTATTTGTAGTGAAATGATAAGTTGGCTACAGATCTAGTAAATACAAATTCAGTGGATAAAATACTGATCTGTATATAAGCCTTGATACTACAGTATGTAGCTATGGTGGAATAGAAACAATGTTAGTGTCTAGTGGTAGTCCCCTCATTGTAGGTAACCCTCACTGCTATGGTAGTGAGGCAGCTAGTGAAGATAGTGAATAGATGAGTCTCTGCTTCTTGCACTGTTTCGTGCAGGGTACTATTGCATTTTCAGAGTGTACACTAAAATACTTCGGCTGTAGGCAGATCAGACTGTTAGGCTGAGTCCCTGGTGGCACTGAGCTTGCTGAGCGGGCGGCGCTTCGCACGGTTACTTGCATATATATATATATGCAAGTTCCAGCTCATGTGATGCTCCTGCACACTATTAATAAAAATGTCATTAAAGCAGCTTCATTACCATAGCGGATAGCCACTACGGTAACAATTTTTTTGATATTTAATTTTAATGTTAATACTGCTGTATTATAGCAGGGGGTCTTCGGAGCAGAACCGTGTTGATTTGAGGTCCGGGGAACCCCTGCTTTCCTAGATACAGGCCCCGTTATGGGGTGCCGGTATCTCGTATGCATTTAATTCCCACGGTCACGTGATGCAAGACATTTAAATGCATAGGAGATACCGGCACCCCATAACGGGGCCTGTATCTCGGGAAGCAGGGTATCCCCGGACCTCAAATCAACAAGGTTCTGCTCTGGAGACCCCCTGCTCATCTACTCTAGTATTACATTTTATATTAATGTAGCACACTTTCCCCCACCCCCTGGGAGATACAGATGCAGCGGCCATAATTTTACAAAATCACACGGTTTATACCTCGGGAAACCCACGTCATGGCGCGGGATCAACCGTACCACCTTAAGACGCGAATGCAGAAAATGGCATTTTAGTGTTCTGGGTTTTAAACACCTTGGGCGATTGGCCGCGTTCATGCCACATGGAGGACAGCAGCGCACACGAAAACGGCGCCGTGATGCCTTAAAATAATGGCCGCTGCATCTGTATGGCGGCTACCGAGTGTGTGGTGCATTACCTGTGGTTCACAGGAGGGCCGAGCATCTGCTGCTGGGAGCCTGGGGTGTGTCTGAGCCATCCGGTGACAGCGCCTCCACCTGCGCGGGATCCTACTACAGTATGTGGGATAACCCCGTTACAGGAGCCCATGCAATAAAACACACACTGCTAAGAGTAACCGTTTTACTGTATGCAATAGAACAATCACAATGTACAATCCTTCCAACTAGGCCATGCACGACCCTACCCTCCAGTACCTTCCACACCTGGATAGTCCCCCAAAGTCCTGAGGGGCCCTTGGGCACCCAACCACCCTTGTGTCCACATGTAGCAATTCTCATCCCAGTGTGTGAGACAGCGCTGCCCCACTAGCGTGAGTACAGTTGGTGCACTTGTTGTACCTGCCGTGTGCTCCGGCACCCAGTAAAGCAGGCTGCAGATGAAGGCCGTACAGTCCCACGCCGTCAGCGACGAGTCTGCCTCCGCATTGGTTGGTGTCCGGCAGGACTGCCCTACCGTTACAGTCTCTCTCAAGAGGGTGGTCTGGTCCCAGACCATCGAAGAGCCAGTTCACAGCCGCATCCTAGCTGTATACCTGAACTGATGGTGCTAAGCGGGGCAATGTCCCTCTCTAAGGGCAAGTCCCTGTCGCAACCACAAGCTATGTGGGAGTCGGGGCCTAGCTGGGGCCTAACGGGGAGTTTCTGGCCTAGTACAGAGGGCCACTGACACCCTGCCCATACACACCCTACCCCTCTGATGTTCCTGCTCTGACTGGCGTGCTCCCAGCAAGCGAATAGTATCTATATCTCTGCTATTGGCTGCTGCAGCCCATTTGGTCTGTTGTTCTAGTGCATCTTGGGCGCTGTAGTCCCCTGCGGATCTACTCTATGATTGCCGCCTCATGTGTCTACACTGCGCATGTGCGATCGCGACCAAGACGGCAGTGCCCTACAAGGGGAGCCACCAGTAACCTCCAGCGATCGGGTCGCCTGCATCAACCACCCCACGCTCTCCCCCAGCCTTCGCTGCCAGACACAGCTGCAGCCAGAGGTAGGGGGCAGACGGGGGACCCAGACTATATTTTAAAAAAATTGATTGCTGGCGAGATTTGCTCAGGGAGATGCGGCTTTCTCTCTGCAGCTGAAATAAATCGCCAGGTAAGGCCTTTTCGGAGAGGCGATCATCACACCACCGGCTACTCGCCAGTTTTGCACATTTTGCTATCACAGCTATTCAGGGCTTTCTGAATACCGTGATAGCAATGCTCAAAAAACTGGCGGCGTAAACGGCACAGCCATTTTTTTTATCGGGGCTTATAGCATAGGCCCCTCTGTGTCTCTCTCTATTCCTCAGTTTGACCTTCCTGCCACAAGCAACATGGCTGTCTCGGGCCCCCAAACCCTCCTCCATTTAACCCTCCTACCTCATACATCCGACTGCTGATTGGTGGACAAAGTGGGCGGGGCCCAATTACAAGGCGAGTATGTATTTTTCAACTTAACTTTATTAAAACAAAAGTTGCCTTATAATCGGGCCAATACGGTATAAGTTATGCGCTGCTTGATCCGTAGGCCCAGGAGTGCGGGAACCATTTTTTGGGTGAGACTTCTGCACATACGAAATCGGTAACTTACATTATCATAAGGTAAAAATGTATATACCCAGGGACTGCACCGTAGTTTTAGCCTCCATGCATATCCCACTATATACTCAAAATCCTCACACGTTGGGAGTGTCATTTCCTGGAGCAGGGGGCTCATGATTGACTGGTGTTAGCCCAGCGCTACCTGTCAGCTCCTGTTTTGGGATAACCTGTTGTCAGTGAGATGCAACCCGCAATCAAAATGATTGAAGGGGTTTAAGTGTGGTGCCCATGGGCATGACATACCCCAAACTAATCCTCCTTAATGTCTGCAGTGCTGGAGGAGCCTGTGACGCATTGGCTTGTAATGTATTCCAGGCCCCTCAGCACTGAAGGGGGTAATAGATTACTCTTCTACACACCTTCATTTTTATCTCTTTAACGTGTGGGAATTTTTGCACCCCTGCTAACCTTTCCACACACACAATATCTACTCCTCGGTCACAGTCAACTACTACATTTAACAGTTACTGTAATTGAGGAAAAATGAGATTTCAACGAATATCAGGATGAGGGGGGGTTTTTTTTCTATATCAAACTACACAGGTGTAAACACATTTTCTTTTTCTTTTTTTTTTCAAGAAAAAGAATAGCAATTCTTTGATTTCCTCTGATAAATCTGGTGCTATCTGTTTACTTTGGTAAACAATGTCATTTAAGGATATTCACCAAAAGAAGCACAGTAGATGCTTTTGGTGTCCTGCTTGGAAAAGCAGTGTGGCTCTGTGCATCTTTAGGCAGGGATTTTTTATTTTGATACTGAAGTGTTCTACAGGGGAGGCCAACTCCAGTCCTCAAGCGCCACCAACAGGTCAGATTGTCAGGATACCCATGCTTCAGCACAGGTGGCTCAATCAGTGGCTCTGTCAGTGCTGAAGCGGGGATATCCTGACAAACCTGACCTGTTGGTGGCCCTTGAGGACCGGTGTTGGCCACCCCTGGTCTACGACAATATTGAGATAAAACCAGGGCAAAAGGATAGCACCATATTTATCAACTGAAACATAATCTGACTGTGCTTTTTTTTTGTCGTCCTGGTTTTGCCCCAGTTTTGCCCCAGTTTTGCCTCAGTTTTGCCCCAGTTTTGCCCCAGTTTTGCAGCCGGGAGACATTACTGTGGAACATGGCAACGTTTTATAAATAAAAAATAATGCATTTTGAACACATTTAAGACATACCCCGAAGTGCTACGAATTGTTTGGTGGGGAGAATATTCCTATGCCAGATTTATGGGCCCTATACAAGAATATTTACCCAGAAGATGGGATTGGAACAGGATGGAATGGAAGTTTCCTGCGTTCAAAACCGGTGCACATAACATCACCAGGTTTGCGGTCAGTAGATTTTGATGCGTAACTCTGATTGGGTATTTGCGCTGGTTGTTTTTTTAATTTTTTATTACTGGTTTATATTCTATCACATAATAGTTTTCCACTTCGTAGGAAGGGGTAAAGGACAAATATGGGTCTAGCTAATGCTCTGAGAGTAAGGAGAAAGGAACACTATATATGTGAAATATTAAAAATCCATATGGGAAATATATATGGATAAGGATAGATATCATGATTAAAAAGGGAGAATAAATAATGAATACAAATGATAATTAAATAAATAAAGATTTGTAACGCCCTCCAGAAAATTTTATTCACAAGAGAAGTGTCAATAACTATATAGAAACACTTATACTTGTCAGATTTAATTTTTTTCTTCTCCTTTAACTGTTTTTTGTTTACTTTCATCCTAGGCAGGGTAGCCCTGTAAACATGCAAGGTGCTGCCTTGCTTAGGATGAAAGCCATTAATTACTCTGTGCAAGGGATTTTGTTTTAAATTAAGTTTACCAAGGGGTGAGGAGAACCCTGGTCTTACCACCTGGCTTCATCATTAACTTGATATACACCTCCAATGCCCCAGCAGTCAGGAATATCCACCATCATAAAGCTACTGTACAGGCAAGTAAATCAGAACCGGTCACCTATAACATCATAAATATTAACATTTCTATCAAATCTACCAGCGCACACCAATACACTACTGTTAGACTTTCACACAAAATAGTTCAATTAACATCTAAAATACCAGTTTATTGGCCAAATAAACTCTGAAATAAACTCTTGATCCTTAACAAATAAGTTTGACGCGTAGCTCACCACAAACGAGACGCGACCGCTGGGCTGAGATAGGGAATTATTGCAAGACACCTCCCACCGCCGCGAAGGCACGTCCAGAGTGTAGAGTAGTCTTGCAAGCCGGTTCTTGGGGTACAGAGTTCAGAGTAATCGTTATGGTAAGCCAGGTCAGGGTAGGAGAGAGCAGGATTGTTGGGGTACTTAGCTGAAGTCAGGGGTGGAGATATCAACGTAGTCGTATAACGGATAGCCAGGGTCAGCGCAGGAGATTCCAGAGTAGTCGTACAAGCCAGGGTCAGAGCAGGAGAAACAGCGGAGTCCAGGTACAAAGCAAGGGTCAGATACAAGGCAGGCAAACAGACAGGGTCGTGGAGAAGTTGAGTTGCGAATGAAGCCTCTTTGTAGATTCTCCGCAATATATTCCCTCATAGCCTTGGTTTCAGGTAATGACAATGGATAAGAGGCTCCTCCAAGGGGTGTGGTTCTGGGTATCAAGTCAATGGGATAATCGTACGGACGATGCGGCGGTAAGACTTCAGACTTGAGTTTATCGAAAACATCCTTGAAGTCGTACTCTTTAGGCAATTGTACCCTTTCTTTCTCCTCAGATAAGGTGGTACCGCATAGAGTATTGGAACCGAGTAGACAGTTCCTGGTGCAAAAGGGACTCCATTGGATGGGCTCTTTATTCAACCAATCGATCCAGGGGTTATGAACCTGTAGCCAAGGTAGGCCAAGAATCACCCCAACGGAGGGAGTGTGAATGACGTTGAGTTGTATGTCCTCTACATGATTGTCACTGGACTTGAGGTGAAGCAACTCAGTCTTTAAGGAGATGAATGCTGGTTGCAATGGTCTACCATCTATGGCTTCCAAAGCAATAAAGCTGTCCTTCCATACTAGGGGAATCTGGTGCCGTTGTGCGAAATCTTGGTCTATAAAGTTGCCACCGGATCCTGAATCTAGGAAGGCAAGAGTAGAAACCGAATACCCCTTTCCGGACAGAGTGATAGGAATCAGAATTCTGGTAGGATTAGAAGTAGAGATAGGGGAGGCAGAAATCGTTCCCACTGGGATTCCCCTAGGTCTCATAGGAACCTGGTGTTTTTCCGACTTATTGGGGCAATACAAGGCAAAGTGTCCCGGATTCCCACAGTAAAGACATAACCCAGAAGTCTTACGACGTTGTTTCTCATGTTTGGAAAGCATAAACAAAAAGAAATACCGGCGCCTAATGAGTCCAAAAATAATTGAAACCTGGGTGTCCAGTTGAAATATTCAACTGGACATCCAGGTTTCCATTATTTTTGGACTCATTAGGCGCCGGTATTTCTTTTTGTTTATGCTGTCTTATCTGATTGTACCATCAGTTTTTCACCAGGCTGCCTTTTTACCATTAGGGCTCACCCTCATAGTAGGGTTTATTGTCTCAATTCCCATTAGTGCTATTTTACATCACCTTTTCTTTCTTTTCATGTTTGGAAAGGCTATTGACCGCTAATTGCATAGGTTCAGGGATGTCGGAGAATTGAGACTAAGGGCCTCATGCAGTAAGCGTCGATTATGTGAAATCGGCAATCTTACCGATTAGTCATGTTATTGGCGTTTTTTCCTCTCCGTATGCAGTAAGTGCCGAATACATTCAAAATCAACCCGAAAACTAATCCGCCCACTCTCACGATGATTAGCCGATCACACACAGGTGTATCGGCGTGCGTGGCGGGGTGCTGTTAGGTTGCCCAATCACAAATCTTGCTGAATCAGGCGAAACAAGCATGTTTTGGATTGCGCGCAATATTTAAAGGCAACGTGTACTGCTAATCATTCTCTGTGTTGTTGGGAGTGAGAGAGAGAGAGACGCACAGAGCTGGCTGTTTGAAGATTTGCATATTGACTGAGAGACTTGTTGTGTATTGGGTGAGCTTTGTCCATTGTTGTTTTGTTTACATCTTTGTCTTGTTTTATATGTGGAAGTGTTTCGTGTGATTGGCTGTACATTTCTTGTCTGTTTTTTGTGAGTGCTGGAAGTATGCCCGCAAAGCGTGGGAAGAGTGATGCTGGTGGGAGTGGGAGTGCTACTCGTGGGAGTACGCGTCGGAGTGAACGTACTGTTCAGGGGAGTGATGTTGCTGAGAGTGAGAGTGGTGTTGCAGGGAGTGGGAGTGCTGGTGCTGCGAGTGGTGTTGCTGGGAGTGGGAGTGCTGTTGCTGGGAGTGGGAGTGCTGTTGCTGGGAGTGGGAGTGCTGTTGCTGGGAGTGGGAGTGCTGTTGCTGGGAGTGGGAGTGCTGGTGCTGGGAGTGGGAGTGCTGTTGCTGGGAGTGGGAGTGCTGGTGCTGGGAGTGCTGGTGCTAGGAGTGTGAGTGCTGGTGCTAGGAGTGTGAGTGCTGGTGCTAGGAGTGTGAGTGCTGGTGCTAGGAGTGTGAGTGCTGGTGCTAGGAGTGGGAGTGCTGGTGCTGGGAGTGCTGCTGGTGGCGCAGTTGCTGATGGGGTGGATGGTGGTGGCGTGCTTGCTGGTGGGCAGCTTTTGGAGGCTCTTCCATTGGAAGAAGGAGAGTCCAGTCAGCACCAGCCAAGCTCTGACCCTAAACCTGCTCGGAAGAAACGTGTGGAGAAGCCACGTTATGTACACTTCAATGACCAGGAAAATACAGCTCTTGTCACTGGCATTCTGGAGCACTATGACAGTATATATGGACATTTACTAGGTAAGTGTACATTTACATTTATTATTCAAATACATGTGATCCTAGGTCATCTGAGTTTTGTTCATATGCAAATATGGCTTCACAATATCTTTCTATGTTAATTAGTCTGGAAACACAGCTTTTTATCATGCCTTACAAGGACAACTAAACACAGGCGGTCAATTTGCCATAACTGCATACAATATGAATGCAACCTTGCTTACATGTATAGGTTTAGTAGTGAATGCTCATGTGCTTCACATATTACACATAAAACAGCATGTTTGCTATCTCTTGGAACAGCTAGCAGTGTAGGAAACTGGTGCTTATATTATTAATCATTTACCTCATATATTTGATATGTTTTTCAAGGGCGGACAAGTTCAGCAAGCAGAAAAGAAATGTGGGACACAATAGTCATTGGTGTCAATGCGTGTGGGAATCATGTGAGGGACAAGCGGAATTGTCACAAGAGATTTGATGATATTAGGTCCAAATTGAAAAAGAAAATACAACACCAACGCGTGCATGCTACTGGCACTGGAGGTGGGCCCACACCACAACGTCTCATATTAAGTCCATTGGAGGAGCTGCTTCGGGCAAAATTACTTCCCGTCGTCGTGGAAGGCTTACCTGGTGACCGTGATATAGGAATTTACCCCTCACAATTTCCACCAGGTGAGAAATATTACTGTACTAGGCGTGTCGTTGCTTACAGTTATTTTGCATAGTTACACTGCTTTTTATACTGTCTTCACAATATAAGCATACCTGCATCTATATATGTATATGTCTGATTCTGTATATATATATATATCTAAATAGACATATATGTTGTAGTCCTACTAAAAGCAGTAACTAATATAGCACGTGCCATTGCGTGCTCATTTACATGTGAATTCCCAAAATGCATTGCTGCAGTGGAAGCAATTGATGGTGGGCGAAGATGGGGAACAACAGGGTAGTACACATGTGTAACACATGTTAATGAGAAATTATTACTAGCTACAGGTACAGAACAGAAATATGTAGAATATTATTGTGTATTTATTTATTTTACTCCGACAAACATGACATTACTGCCTATTTTAAGCATGCATCAAATATATTGCATGCAACGGCCTACAAACATCACTTGCACTAACACATCTATAGTTGTTTATGAAAAGGTCCATTTTTGCTTTAAGTCATATACAGACAGCATAATGAGGCACACGTATCATATTTTATGTCATTGTTTTCATAACTTCAAAACTGCACACGACTATTTAGCTCATCTACCATTGTGTTAAAGCAGCTGCAATTAATATCTCATCACAGCATACACTTCAACAGAGGGGGTGGGGTTCAGCACACACACTAATTACAGCCTCATTTTAGGGGCAACTTAGTTCACACCATTTTCACCTGTTTCAAGTAATTGAAAGGTGTGGCTCATTAGGCTTTTTGGGGAAGGGAATACCGTTCTTACAACCTGACTAGCACAACTGAAGTTAATCACACTCATTTGAAAGCTTCACTTTAGCTACTAAATGCCCCAAAAACTCATTACTTATCAAACCGTACGTCACACATTAGTTCACTCATATCTATAGTTGAACTACTATCAACGACACATTATCACACACTGCATGTGTTGTCTTGTTTAGTCACAGCCACATTCATGTGTGCCACATCTTATATTAATGTACCACACATATCCTCTACCAAAAGCAACTCTTTTTGCAATTTGACCACCTTCATGATAACCATTGTGAATGGTCATCTCATGATAGTTATGTACATTATGATACTGATATCACTACACAACATATGATTTTTATGTACAAATTTAATGTATTTTTCCTCACGCATTACTGCAGAACCATAGTATGTTGTATGTTAGGGAACTCAAAACTTCTAAGTACACAGGCATGTACATTGTTATTACAACTATTTATGTTCACTTTCACACACACATTTTGGGTTAAGGAAATGATGCTGTTAGGTACTCAGAAATACAGAACATACAATAACTGTTTGTTCAATATTTACACATGTAAATGTAAAACTTATGTTATTGTTATATATAGTTGTCCCTGAAGGACATGTGTCACCTGAGACTGAACAAGTGTCTTCACCTGGGTCAGCCAGCTCAACACACCTAGAAGGTGAGTGTATCAGTTGGTGGCCATATAATATGTGCTCTTCTATATGTTATGTTGTCATGTTCATTATTTGTTTTGCACATCTTCTTTAAATAGGATTACTTAGTGTCAGTGAAAATGAAGTGTAAGGCAACTTGTATTGTGTTAGTGATGTTAACTATCATGTAGGAGTTGTGAGTTTACAGCAAGTTTTCATTCACTCATATTTCATTCTGAGTCCAAACATTATTCTTAAGTCAAGGTAGTTTTTAATGTGAGGTTATAAAACGTATGGAAACATGTTAGTTGTTACTTATGACACAGTACAATTACATAGTAACACAGCAGAGATTAACATGACATTTAATAATTTGTACATTTATTTGTAGAACATGATGAAGAGGATTATGATGATGATGATGATGACGCCACCGCCATACACACACAAATAGAAGCAAGTGACCATGAAGACGTTCCAATTGAAACTGTTTTACCGGCAAATCGTCCAGCAAATACGACATACGATGCAATTGTAGCTTCTGAGGGAAAAATTGTGGAAGCAGAAAATCGTCGCCATTCTGACTTCATGACAGTGCTGGAAAGGATGATTGCACTGCAGGAAGAAACAGTTTCACAATTGGCACATCTCCACAGAGTCTTCATTGAAGTGCCGAAACAGTTGCAAAAAATCAACACCTCATTCGAAGCATTAGTTGTTCAGTAAACACAAGCTAATTACTGGAGAATGACTAATGTACCACAATTCAACACCTCCCAGCCAGGATCTGTTCATGCAGGTCAGTTTTCACCACATTCATCTGATATTCATTCACCAGGCCCAAATGTTACCGGTCAAGTAGCAGAGATTGCTGTGCAGGTTCCTGACGACATACTACCACTGCCATCTGTACAAAATCAGCAGCTGACACCTACAAAGGAGCCCACAAAAACAAAATACAAGCAGTTACTACTGACCAGTTTTTGGTCAAAAACAACAAAAGACACACATGAAACAGACCAACCATCACTTGTGCAGTGTCTACCAACTTGCTCACAGTCACTACCCAAAAGCCCTGTAGGTGAATCACTGCCCAAAAGCCCTGTAGGTGAATCACTGCCCAAAAGCCCTGTAGGTGAATCACTGGCCACAAGCCCTGTAGGTGAGTCACTGGCCACAAGCCCCGTAGGTGAACAGTCACTGCCCAAAAGCCCTGTAGGTGAGTCACTGCCCACAAGCCCTGCCCGTGAAGTGCCAGAGGCCACTCAAAGTGGCTCTGCTGTGCCTAAAGTTGGTGGCAAAAGAAAAAGGAAAATTCAAGAGACAACAAGCAGGCCTGTTACTCGCTCGCAAAAGGAACAAAAAAAATAAATGTTATAATTCAGAAAATATGTCTTTGGCCTTGTTTTGTTGACTTCACATTATCTAATTACTATTGTATGTATGCTGAAGACTGTGTTGTTTCCAAACTTTCAAGTATGTTCTTGTACACGTGAAGTTTTGGAAATGTTAACACTCAATTAATGAATAGTGTTATAAATATTTATGTATTAATCGTCTGTTCAGTAATGGTCCACCTGGAACCAGTTGCAAAGTTTAGAGAAGCTGCCATTGACTTTGCAGCAAAACATTGCATTTGGGTGTGTTAATTGATGTAAGAATTGCATATGCATATTAGTCACATGCATTTATAAAAACACCTAAGTAACTGCAAACATCTTTCTTGTACGTGTACAGCAGGATTATGTGTAAATTATTACTTACCTTTGCCTTGCTTGGGCATTCTAATTTTGTCCTTTAATCATTTGTGTGTTCTTGTTTCAATAACATCTCAGAATGTATAAAAATATATATACACACACACACACTGAGTGTGTGTGTGTGTGTGTGTGTGTGTGTGTGTGTGTGTGTGTGTGTGTGTGTGTGTGTGTGTGTGTGTGTGTGTGTGTGTGTGTGTGTGTGTATATATATATATATATATATATATATATATATATATATATATAGTACTATATAAACTGGTATACATGTATTTTACAAACTAATACACTTCATGCTTCCTTGTGAAAGCACACTATTTTAATAATACAGGCATAATGTTTGAGAAATATCCTAAGTATGAGACTCTAACAGTATTGTGCTTAAACAAATGTTTATTACTTCATTCAATCATGTTTCTCACCATTTAAATAGGTTTCATACAAGGTATACTTACTGCCATCAATGTTGTGTGTACTCCTGCAATATTAAAAAAAATAAAATATAATATATAAATATATATATTTTTATAAGAGAGATATATTTAGATATATATATATACACACGTATTTAAACTCATGCAGACAGGGAGTTAACCAGACTTTCACATACACACAGAAATGTAAGCGGGGAAAAAACATTTCTTTTTGCAGGTGTGTGTTTGTACTGATATGCCTGGCTAAGAAATATTTTCACACAGTGGTCTTTGTTAGTTTTCAAAAAAACACTGTGAACGCATTCAAAGTCTAGGGATATTTTTCACAAACGAGATAAAAGAAGGAGAAATGTTTCTCCCACAGTCCCATATCACGAACCACAACTGTTAACCCAATTAGACAAACAAATCCAATTGGCGTTTGAAATAAGGAGTCAAAGTAGTTAGTTTTGTTGACCTTGACAAGGAAAAACAGGAGTTTGTTAGCCATTCAGCACATTCATTTTGATGAGCAAATAACACAGACCTGCACACAGCTTTTGTGCTACTCAGACATGGCTGATGAATTCGTTAACAATATTAATCCCCTTTTAGGGTATAAGTACATGATCTGTGAAGCCATCTTGAACAGTCGCGGACAGAAAGCAAGCACACGCCAAATCGATGATTTCATTCGAGCAAAATATCCTTATTACCAAGACCGTAAGCATGCACGGAATTTTAATTCCTCAATAAGATTCACTTTATCAAGTAATGACTTTTTTGAACGTGACCAGGATAAGCTACAACACACCTATGGTTTCTGGAAGATTGCCCCGGAAAAACAATTTCTCCTGAAAGACGGCACTTATATTGTCGTGAAAGGCATATTTATTCCTAATGGCAATAGCAATGTATCCGCTACTACTGATCCGTTTGAATCGATACGTGCTGCAATATCTGCAGCCTCCATTCCTGAAACCCACATTGTACAAGAACAAAAGTACTATGATTATGTACCAAGCCTTTCAGCTGAAAATGCATTGGAATGGGAACCCGAAGAAATGAACCTACCTCCCGACCAATTATTTGAAGAAAGCAGTGGCGATTCCTATGAGCGCATCCTGGAGGAGATATGTGTCATACTGGATTCAGCGGTTGGGTCAAGCGTGGATGAAAATGCCTTGCATTTCTGGAGCGACCAGTTGCAGCCAGGCGAAGAGTTAATTCTAGAAGAATGGTAAATATAACAATCGTTATGCGTTGACTCTGCGTTTAAATTTTTTTTTTTTTTGTAACCACCATTTTCACTTTCAATGCGTGGATACAGCGTAACATTGCAGACTGCATAACATGTAGCGATCACAAACAAATTGTTTCCTAATACAATATAGTAGAACCTGAAAGAGTAGTACACATTGCTGACGGTATACATATACGTACTTTCCTATCCCTTTAAACATATTAGCAACATTTTTCCATAACTCTAACACATACCTGTTTTGTTATCATGCAACATCTACAACATTGAAAACCGGGTCCACCACGTATGACGTGGGACCCTTGTCATGGGCCAAGGCGTCCTTAAAAAGGATTACGGATGTAAGTCCCGCCCCCAAGCGACGTGCGCGCCTCAAAGCCTATTGGCTGTCATGTTTTGTTATAGTAACGGTAACTGCAGTGTGTGATGCGTGCGGCTCAGTGTTTGTAGGCGTACCCTGGGCGTTAGCCGAATGTTAATTGAGTGGGAGGAGTGTTAGCGTGCGTTTCACGCTGGC
Source organism: Ascaphus truei (assembly GCF_040206685.1). Classification (NCBI taxonomy): domain Eukaryota; kingdom Metazoa; phylum Chordata; class Amphibia; order Anura; family Ascaphidae; genus Ascaphus; species Ascaphus truei. The sequence continues at coordinate 384,479,668 of NC_134486.1, read as the reverse complement.
TTAACATGACGTCACACGTATTGCATTTGCGCATTGTGTTATCGGCCGTCCTTTCTGTCCAAACACGTCTGGTTTAAAAGAATACAGATGTACTCGTTTAGAATGATTTTAGTTTCATCTTCATTGTATTTGAAATAAAGATGTGATGTTTACTGGTATTTTCTACATGTATTGAACGCACAACGTTCGCTTTGTTTTGCGCATGCGCTAACAGTTAGTGGAGCCAAGCGTGAAGTGCGTGCGCACACTAAGATGTGCGCGCACATTTTTCAGTATACAGGCAACGTTCACTTCATATACATAGTTATGGCTGCTACAAATGATAATAAAAATTACATACTGATGTACACTTGTAGTTGTAACATATAAATGAGTGACGTGTGTATGTACACAATCATATAGAGCTGTGTAACGCGTTGTCACGGATACATATATAGTAAGGTGCCATATTTGACCATCATGTGTTTGCTGTATTTCAGAGATGTCGGGGAAGATACAATCGGATCAATGTATGATTTCAGAAGAGTCTACCTTTATATGAGATGATTGTGAGGAGGAGCCACCGACTACTATACTACATATGGAACTAATTTTATATTGCTTGCAGCGCTTATTAACAAACAATTAAAAAAGTGATACCCTTATGCCTATATTGCATAAGCACTTAATTAACATAATGATGTTGCAAAATAGTGCCTCTTGAATTTTTCTTGAGTGTTCTTTAATGACTACTAACATTTTATGACATGGTGTGTTTTTTATATAACAACCATTCCCACTCTGCTAACACATTTGTGTATTCTATTGTGTAATGGAACGTATGACTGTCGAAACTATGTAACAATAATAATAATAATAATATGAGCATGTTCATGTATAGGGCTGCTAGTTGTACGCAGCGATTTACAGACACATGTTTCAGCCTGAGGTCCCTGGCCCGTGGAACGTACAAATGTTTTTTTGCCGCATGAGGCACAGGGAGATAAAGTGACTTGGCCAAGGTCACAAGGAGCCCACACCGGGAATTGAACCAGACTCCCCTGCTTCAAACTATCAGTGCCAGTGTGTGTCTTTACTCACTGAGCCACTCCTTCTCCCAATGTAAAGGACACTTACAACCAAGTAGCCATTTATATTTAAAATCTCTTGTTACATGGGTATGTAGATAAAATGGTTTGGGACTGTAGCAAATAATGTTACTGGCCAGATGCTATGGTCCCCTCCAATGCATGATGTTCTGAATATGACATCACCATCATGTTATGAAGTACGTTTCTGTGTATATTTCATTAACCTAACTAACTATAGTTTACGGTGTTTATTAATCGTTTAAAAATACATAGTATAGTCAATATGATGATATAAGCTACCATAATAAAGCTGGTGTTATCATTTGTCGGTGTTATACATGGATCCTACACCAATTGATAGAGACACAAACAGTTGTCTTAAAAAGTGTGTCTATGCTAGTGATGAATGTGCTCCCGTAAGTAAACAAATAAGTACAGTTATCCCCTTTTCTCCAAACACCTCTATATTACATTAATGGAAATTATAAGGAAACATACATAAAATGTGATGAAATGTGAGTAATCATTTTGTAATACAATGCACATGATACCTCAAGAGTAGCTAAATGCATATACATGATACAGAAAGTACATATATGTAACATTTGTGTTTAAACCAATATGTTGGGTTTTTAGTTCAAATAATTATAGGAAGATTGAGGTAGCCACATCTTATGAGAGATGTCAGCAAATATACATACCATGATCAGTCATACTGCAAATATACCTATAATGCAAAGGAACAATATATAAATTGCAAACATTGACATGCCATCTTCAGTACCGTAAACAACACATCAAAGTGTGTATTTGGTGTTAAATGTGCAACACCATGTATATTTAATGACATTCAAAATGTAAATGAGCCTGGTGTACACATCATATGGATGTACATGTTACACTGCACCAATAACATTGTATGTAAGCATACTAGAAGCATGAATGAGTATGGGCATAATATGTGTATTGTGTTAGCATAAGGAACAACACAATGCTAAAATATTAGTGCTTTGTTACCCCAGTTGTATTCACATACACACAACTAAAGTACAATTGAAGAGGGATTATATAACCTGTGCAACAATAACATACCGGTGCCACATCCCTTTGTGCACACAGCAGAGAAAAGAAAGGTGTGCAACCCATATTCATCTGTGTCCTAACAGAAGGTTATATAAAAAAAAATATTGTTAAGATAACATAATGTAAGTATAAAAGTAGAACTTGGAACATATCTGTTTTTACTTACAAGAAAAAAATGAATTGATGAGATTCTGGCGTGTCTGGCCACCACTGGCTGTTTGTTCATTTTCAGCAGCTACATGGGTGGGATGCTCGTCTACCAAAGGCTCAGCTAGGTCTGATTGTACATTGTGCCTGAGTGCAACATTGTGCAAAATGCAACAGGCAAGGATAATATCAGAGACTTTTTGAGGCTTGTATAGAAGAGCCCCACCAGTTCTGTCCAGACACCTAAATCTGGTCTTGAGTAGGCCAAATGTCCTCTCTATAACAGATCTTGTAGATATATGGGCTGCATTGTACCTCTCCTCTGCTTCAGTTTGAGGGTTTAGCACCGGAGTCAAGAGCCACGGCCTAATTCCGTATCCTGAGTCACCTATAATGAATGGAGCACACATAAGCTTACATTAGTGATCAAATTCTACAATGCCAACATTCCTAAATAAAAATGTGTTTTGTGTTATAACATGTAAATGTGTACTCACCCAGCAGCCAACCATATTCAAAATGTCCCTCTTCGAACGCATGGAAGACTGAAGAGTTCCTCAGGATAGAGGAATCGTGACTGGAACCAGGGAATTTGGGTACCACATGCATTATCCTCATCGTGGCATCACATACCACCTGTACATTGAGTGAATGGTAGTGCTTCCGATTGCGGTACACATGCTCACTCTGACTAGGTGCAATCAAAGCAACATGTGTGCAATCGATTGCACCCAGCACACATGGTATCCCTGCTATATTATAAAAGCCAGTCCTGACTTCCAGCCACTCTGTCGCCTCTGTAGGAAAATGAATATAATTCCTAGCGCGTCTATTGAGTGCATAGAGAAACTGGGTCAAGGCCCGCGAGAATGTAGATTGCGAGACCCCGCCCACTATGCCCACAGTTGTCTGGTATGACGCGGAAGCAAGATAATGTAATGAGCACAGCATTTTAACAAGCCCAGGGACTGCACGACCTCTGGCTGTGAAAAAATCTAAATCTCCCCTTATCTCCTGATAAAGAGCTAAGATTGCTGCTGAACTCAAACGATAGCGACTTACAATCTCCTCCTCACTCATCCCATCTAACAGGGTTCTCTCCCTGTACAGACGCGGACGAGGCACAACTTGTCTCCTCTGTCTTCTCCTCTGATCTCCTGTCCCTCTCCCTGTCCCTCGGCCTGTCCCTCTCCCTGTCCCTGTCGTATCCGCGTCACTGTCCCTGTCACTGTCCCTCGGTGTGTCCCTCCCTTGCCCTATATGATTGTCTTCATCATCAAGCATGTCATAGAAAAGAATGTTCCTCCGTCTCCTAAACAATCTCAACATTTTGAAATGAGTAGCTGTGAATGAGCAGGTAATGGGCGTCCTTTAAATAGGTATAATGATGTCAGGTGACATAGTAAAATGCAAGGTTTTACATGAACATAATAAAGTACTTGTGTGGCAAGCTGTGTGCAGTTGTTGTGTGTATTCTGCAGGGAATGATGATATTTGCCAATGATGTGACGTGATGCTTTGTAGAAACATTGCTTGCAAATAAATAGTTGCATGTGCAATGCATGTAAAACTTGTGAACGCAAGAGTCAGTCATGTAATGAGACAAAAAGGCTGAGATTGATGTGGGAAAAGTTTTGTGTAACATGTGTAATTAGGCATGTTATTGTGACATGTTGCCAACAATGAATAGTCGTGTGCATATGCATGCATTTCTGTAAGGAGGATAGTTGGTATAGAATGAGTTAACAAGGTGTCCCAATGCTGAATTACTGTACATGTGTGTATAAGTTAGGTTGAAGTGCTTGTAATGCTACGGTTACAATGTAAACATGCAATGTGATTGAGCGTCCAATAAGTGACGTCATGAAAATAGGGAGGACCAAACGTAGATGTAAACATGAGAATTTAGATGTACATGAACGTTTAAAGATGCGTGACACATTACAAGCATTGTGTAATGTAAAGGAACATGAATATACGGTGTATATGTGACATGTGTGACATGTGTAACATCATGTAAACAATTGTCGATCAATGCAGTAAAATGTGTGCTATGATGTGAGGTTCTCCTTTAAGAGTTGAGTATAGTATTTTCCCTTGGCACATCATCACATGATGAGTAATGTGACCCGCAAATGCTGCAAACATGTAAAAGTATAATGTTATGCAAATAATACACGTCAGCCGTGACACAATGCAGGGAATGCCCCCCACACTGTAATGCAAATGACGTTTGTATTGTGAGCAATGAAACGTAAACAGTACTATACTGTTATACGTCCCCGCTCCATTGACTCCATTGATGTACAGAAGATTTTTTTTTTCTAAGTGCCGTTCCGGCAGCCTTAGCGATCGTTCTCCCGTCCAAACTGCCAACTTTAGTTGGCGGGAGAAATCGGCCATAACATCTCAATTTCGTAGTGCCGATCAGCCCCGATAAACTGTTTTTTTTTGTTGAATCCAGCCGATTTAAAAAAGTGGCGATCTGTGGCGAAAACAGGCTTATCGGCAGCCGACTGGCCATAACAAAATAATCGGCTCCGAAACCTGGCGAAATCAAGCACTTATCGGCGCTTACTGAATCTCAAACCCAATTTTGGCTATAAAATGGTGATAATTCCCTTATCAACGCTTACTGCATGAGGCCCTAAGAGGTGCTCACCTTCTTGCGGCCAGACCCGGGAGGTGAGTTGCCCTTGGAAGGAGTACGATGGATCCTCACAATAGGATACAGATACAAAGTGTCTATATATGAAAAGAACATTATTTTCTTAAAGATTAGTGTCTACCTATCAATGTTGTCAATTATGAAATGTGATGTATGTTCGCCGTTTTAATGATTGATACCACTATATAAACCATGGAGTAGTAGTGGGAGACATACTCCTGATGAAGTTTGTAAAAACAAAATGCTTAGAGTGTGAGTCTTGCTGGACACTCTCAGCAGCAGTAATGTGCGTAGTTCAGCCACAAGTCCGCAACCAGATGTGACGTCAAACCCAGAAGTGACATATCGGGACCCAGGGAGACGCCAGTGCAGCCGGATATGATCGGGAGCAGGCAAGGAGAAACAGAGAGGAGACACCTGCGGAGGCACCGGGGAGTCCAGGAGACTGATCGAGACAGCTGGGGATCCAGCACCGGTACAGATGGCACACGAATTGGGCCCCAAGGTGCAGACATCTGTCCTGGGCCCTCAGAATCCTGATGGTGAATTCCATGAATTTAACCAGTCTATATAGTATGTAGCACTCTCCCCTCCCCAACTCCCCCCCCCCCCCCATTTCTCCCCCATCCCCCCAAAGGGAGATTTGCAGGTACCTGGTGTTTGTGGTGCTAACCTGTAGGTGTACAGAAGGCTGAGTCTCTGCTGTTGGTGTTTGGGAGTTGCAACAGGACAGGTTTTCAACATTCCTCTCTCTCTCTCTCTGGTGCAGCGCCTCCATCCTGCGGGACTCTATTAGAAACCGGGGTAAACCCCACAGGCAATTCTCTCCTCCATAGAACACACAGCAGTGATGGTTCAACGGGATTTTTATTGTGGCAGATGATCATCTCATCTCCCATGCAAGAGAGGTACAATCATAGGCAGTACTCTCTCTATCCCTCGCAGTCTGCATGTATCTTTCTGGATCAGAGCCTAGCTCGCAAGACCCATCCCTGGAATTAGCCCAAGGAGCTTGAGGACCCAAGAACCTATCCTTAGCTCCCTTACCCACTGATGGGGTAAGGGGTATTCACCCACTCCCTAAGGAGAGTCTATCTGGAACTCCACATACAGTAGAACAATTTTTTTTAGCCGGGATCCATAGTATATACCCCAGGGGAGGGTCCCACTCCTTAGGCCCGGAAAAAGGGCAGCACCCCTCCAGGAACCCCATCCCCCAAGGTCACATGCTCCAACAATCCCAGCTAGCACCTGTAGACCATAACAAATTATCAACCTCATGATAGACACACAGGATGACTCATGTTATGAGGAACTTAACCCCAACACTGCCTGCTCCTTACCAGGACTTACAGTGTTAGGGCCATAGAAATAAGTAGCCAGGGCCACTAGGCTACAAGTATTAAATATTTTTTTGAACCAGACAACCCAGTATTTTGCCCCTCGTTTGGTATAAAATGAAAGGCAATACCGGACATGTATGTGTCCGGTATTATCTCTCTCCAAACATAGGGTGCGTGCGGGGGGCCCGGCGGCCGGTCAGAGTAGTTGCCGCCGGGCCCGGCTCTCCCCCAGCTGCAGGCTTCTCCCTCACTGTCTGTCCCACAAAGAGGTGTCTGATGCTGATGCGCAGCGGGTCTCTCTGACTCAGCGCATGCCGTAAGTCAGCTGGGTTCAGCTTCGGGTGGGCGCCCGCATTTAAGGGACTCCTGGCGCATGTCAGCATCAGCCACCTCGGCGTGGGACAGAGTGAGGGACAAGCCTTCAGCTTGGGGAGAGCCGGGGCCAGCGGCAAAGGCTCTGACCGGCCCCCTCACAGCCACCACGCCCCCCTTGCATAGTCACCACCCCCCCCACCCGCAGCCATCGGCCCCCCTGCAGCCAACAGGCCCGACCTGAGACCATCCCCAAGGTAAGTCTGAATTCCATATGTATTGGGGGGTGTATTTTTATAATTTTTATGTATGTATGAATTTTAAGTTGGCGGAGGGCCAACCAGGATGATATCACAGAAAGCTATTCAGAAACTTTGGTCTGTACAGCAGGTGTAAGGTCAGGGGTTGAAACGTAAATTTGTTTGTCGTCAGCATAGAGGTGATATTTAAACCCACGAGTTGTGATTAGGTCACCTAGAGAAAGTGTGTAAAGAAAAGAGGTCCCAGGACAGAGCTCTGGGGTACCCTCACAGAGAGATCGATAGAGGAGGATAAGCTGCAGAGAGGTCAAGTAATATGAGCAGAGTGTAATGACCTCTATCTTTGGCAGCATGGAGGTCATTAGTTATTTTAGTGAGGGCTGTTTCAGTAGAGTGAGCAGTGTGGAAGCCAGATTGTAGAGGGTCTAGGAGAGAATAGGTGTTGAGAAAGTGGAGCAAGCGAGAGAATGCAAGACGTTCAAGAAGTTTGGAGGCAAAAGGCAGGAGGGAGACTGGTCGATAGTTAGAAAAACAGGTAGGGTGAAGCTTGAGTAATGGTATAACTGTTACATGTTTTTAGGAGGAGGGAAAAGTGCCAAAGTAGAGGGAGAAGTTAAAAATGTGTGTGAGCGTTTTTATATGTATTGGGGTGGGTGGGTATATTTTTATATGTATTGGGGGGGTGGGTATATTTTTTATGTATTGGGCAGACGAGTGTATTTTTTTATGCATTGGGGGTGGGTGTATTTTTTATATTTGGGGGGTATATTTTTATATGTATGGGGGGGTTGGGTGTATTTGTTATCTGTATTGGGAGGGGGTTGTATTTTTATATGTATTGGGCGGGGTGTATTTTTTTAATATGTGTTGGGGGGTGTATTTTTATATTTATTGGGGGTGGGTGTATTTTTATATGTATTGGGGGTGGGTGTATTTTTATATATATTGGGGGTGTATTTGTATATGTATTGGGGGTGTATTTGTATATGTATTGGGGGTGGGTGTATTTTTATATGTATTTGGGGTGGGTGTATTTGTTATTTGTATTGGGAGGGGGTTGTATTTTTATATGTATTGGGTGGGGTGTATTGTTTTAATATGTGTTGGGGGGTGTATTTGTTATATGTATGTGGGGGCGCATCTTTTACCATTGTGTCCAGTATTTTTGGAGAAGCCACCTGGCAACCGGACCTGTAACATGTGGTGTGATGCAGTGTAGATCCCCTGATAAAGTCACAATATTATTTGTAATTCCCTTCTGTGTGTCTCTGTATTAGATCCGAGCCTCTGTTCCAAATCTTTTATTGATTATTTCCTCAGAAAATAAATGCAATTCCTTTTCCTCTGACTTTGAAAAGGTCCAGTAATGATTCACTAATACTAATACTAATAGTTACAAGCTACGCTCAACCCGCCATTAAGGGGTTAAACACGAGGAGGAGCAACCATCTTACGATGACATCGGAGCAACAACAAGAAAGAGAGGCACTCAATGGCTGTTTGCCAGTTGCTAAGCGACAAGGAGGAGTTGGATTCGCCGATTGATGACATCAACGGAGCGACATTACCCAGGAGGCAAGACCACGGATGGTGGTTTCGTTGCCGAGGGTTACAGGATACAAGGAGGAGGAGCCATCGACTTATGATGTCAACGGAGCGACGATAGCATAGATGCTAGCCGGATTAAGTTTTTGCGGTCAATATGAATATACGGGAACACTGTTAATAATATGCAATGCTTGCCAGAAGCTAAAATGACGGAGTATTAGGGTAAGGTGACTCATTGATGATATGACTTTTATTGCTGCATGTATAATTAGGAAGGGAAGGGTGGTGAGGACTTAATTATGTCAATGGATGATGAGTAGGCAGTTCCACATGTGTTTAAGCTGAACAATTAGAACAGGAAGCACTGTGGGTAAATATGGGTGTTATTTAAAGATTCATTGGTGTTCTGTTCATCAAGCCACTTTTTGCACTTGACAAAGACTTTAGGGTCGAAACGTTGTGTATGCTTTAATAAATCTCTTTATTTTGGAAATCCGTGTGCCCCATCTTCATTCCTTTTTGTATGCCGTGGATTGGATGCAGCCGATCGTACATTGATGGGAGCGCCGGTAATTGTATCACTCTTTATCATATTGTGGTGTGCAGCATTTACTCTTTGTTATATCAACGATTATGCCTCCATGCCCCTAACCGGATAGTGGTGATATGAGAAATTCAGAATCATGTTGTAGGTAATTGTGAGGATTGGACTTCAGTGCTGCCCCCGTACCGTGTCCCGTGGTGCATTGAGTGACGCCCCTCGCACTTGCGCAGCACGCGAGAGCCGCAGTACTCCTGTCGGCACCGGACCTAGGCTCCACCCCCGCACCGCGTCCCGTGACGCAACGGAGGACGCTCCTGTCTCTCCGCTTCACGTCACCGTCACATGGCCAGAAACACTCGAGGGGTTAATGCTAACAACATTCACTCCCTTCATTACTCCACAGCTGGGATACACTCCGCCCCTGCCTATCAGTACACAGTCTATGTGTGATGACTCACTGCCTGCCGCCTTCCCATTGGCTCCTTGTGCTTTATATGCTCAGCCAGCCCCTAGGCAAATTGGCTGAACATAAACTTGTGTTTATGTACGAAGTGCTTGCCTCAAGCATCCTGCTGCCCTGCTGTTGCCTCTGTGCATTCTGCCTTGATCTCTTACCTTTTAACCTCAGCTTGTACCCGGAACTCTACTTTCTCTGACCCCTGAACCCTGGCAACCATTCTGAACTCTCTACTCCTGGACCCCGGCTATGCACAGCGACCATCCGACTTCTCCTGTCCTATACCATCGCGAGTATCACGACTATCCTGAACTCTCCTACCCTGACCCAGCTACACAACTACGACACTGCAATCCGGGCGCGGTTGTTGGTCGGTGTATTCTAACATCCCCACCGCAGCCCGGCGGTCCCGTCCTGTTTGTGGTGAGCACTCGTTACAGTAATACATGGAGTAAGTCTCTGGGGCAATGAGAGCCTTCCTCTCTGCCTTTGTCACATACAGTAGTCTCTGTTGTTCCCTCTTTGACATTTTGTGGGCAATTCCAGTGTGTGGCTCTGTCAGATTCTCTGTTTTGCTTTGGTTGCTCTAATATTTCAAATTGCATTGAGACACTATTTTTGTTGTTGTGTTTGACCCTTTGCCCCTTTGGGCGGTATATGATGGGAATAATGAGGTCTTAACTATTTGAGTGTCTCCTATATACTGTAGATACCATAGGTCCCTATAGCTATTTATCTACGCTTGATTTAGCCCCTTAACATACAACAAAAAAACAACAATGTTGTATTACATTCCAACACAGAGGCAAAAGATATTTAAAGAATACAGAATGAGTATACGTTGAGCCGTGTGTTGGATTGGATCAGTTAGGCTTTCTTACATGCCTCCCTTATGTTCTTCAATATCTTCTCCACTATTTTGGTTCGGGTGAATCCTTTTGGCATCTGCCATTCTTGACGTTGACCATTTAATTTTGTCACAGCTTCAATCTGTCCTGGTGTTAAGCAAAGATCAAACTTGACTACAAAATGCTTCCACTGACTCTTCATTGATGGTTTTGACTGTGACTTGATATGGACCTTGTGGTACAATTAGTGGAGAGGAAAGGGGACAGAAATTAGATTAGTCGTAAAAAAAATAACCATCATAAATAAATACAATCAAAAGTAAATAAACTACGTAAATTTGCCGGAATTGAGAGCAAACTTTACATTTTGACCAATCAAAATGTTCATGTATTATTATTATAAGTTCCAGACATTTCCCGTTCCTTTTGTCTTCAAAGTTGTACAGTACATTTTGAGTTTCTTTACTTAGATTTTTTTTAGGTTCCCTCAAGTGTTGAATATCAGATGATGTTTGTTTTACTAGAGTAAGACTCTAGAAACTGTCGTACAAATATGATGTTAATTCACTAAAGATAAAATATTTTAACATTTTGAAAGCGGTATTAAGGTGTCTCAAGAGCAGATTCAATGGGAAGCTAGGCTATAATCAATTTTAGAAATCTGTACAAAATGTCAGATCTTGATTACTAGACATTAAATGCATGGCATTGCTCATCTCACTCACATTAAGAGAGAAATAATTTTTAACTGAGCGATATTTTCCCATTCTTTGTTTAGGAATTAACCCCCCTCCCCCCCCCCTCAGTAGTTTTTAATATTATAGAACAATTTTTATAATATCTCTATTGTCATCATGTGTGTTTACTCGTTCTTTTTTTTTTTTGTATGTGTGTGTGTAAACAACGTGTTAACCAAAGAATTATTCTAGAGGGAAGCAATGTGGCGAGGAGATAGACTGTTATTTCCAAGATCCTTACCATTACAACCAGGTGGACCTTCCTGTACAAACTGGGAACTTGTATTTTTTTAATTATCATGGTGAACGAACATACAACCTGCTTCAAGCAACTCAAAAAGCATCAGACTGGCCAGCAAGCAAGATCTGCTTTATAAACAGTGCTTCATTATGTAAACAGTGCTTCATTATGACAGATTATGAGACATTTCTTTTATGACATCCTCTAGTTCTAATTCTGGAAGGCTGTCAAACTAATATTTAAAAAAAATGAGGCTTTAAAGGGACAGTACCATCCGTGCAGGCTATTGGGATGCTTGATTTGTGGAGCAAGTTTTAAGATTAGTCAGTATTAAAATGAGAGGGTTAACACAATTTACAGGGGAAGAGATGGCAGAGAGGTGTGGGTGAGATCAGGTGTGCATGTCTGGGTTCAGGATTAGGGGAGATCCCCCTTGCTGGTGACGGGAAGGTGTTTTATGGGGAAGGGACCCGGTTGAAGTTGATTCCTTTTGGAGAGGTGGAGTGTACCTCCAATAGTTAGTTTGGGGGAAGGCTGTGTCATACTGGGCTTGGCAGCCGGTATTGGAGTGACAGAGCAATTTCGCTCGGTACCCTAGTTTTTGGTTATATTTTGTAAAAGATAAATAAAACTGCAACCAGTTTTTTTCCAAGTCGTTGTGTGTGCTTAATTTATTGGAATGGAAGGCTGGGAGGGCTCCCCCCATGAGATTGAGGCATGGGTAAGGAATGGAAGGCAGGGAGGGTTCACCCTATGAGATTGAAGCATGGGTAAGGAATGGAAGGCTGGGAGGGTTCACCCCATGAGATTGAGGCATGGGTAAGGAATGCAAGGCTGGGAGGGTTCTCTCCCCCCCCCCCCCCCTCTCATGAGATTGAGGCATTGGTAAGGAATGGAAGGCTGGGAGGGCTCCCCCCATGGGATAGAGGCATTGGTAAGGAATGCACGGCTGGGAGGGTTCCCCCATGAGATAGAGGCATGGGTAAGGAATGGAAGGCTGGCATGGCTCCCCCCCATGAGATTGAGGCATTTGTAAGGAATGGAAGGCTGGGATGGCTCCCCCCATGAGATTGAGGCATGGGTAAGGAATGGAAGGCAGGGAGGGTTCACCCTATGAGATTGAAGCATGGGTAAGGAATGGAAGGCTGGGAGGGTTCACCCCATGAGATTGAGGCATGGGTAAGGAATGCAAGGCTGGGAGGGTTCTCTCCCCCCCCCCTCTCATGAGATTGAGGCATTGGTAAGGAATGGAAGGCTGGGAGGGCTCCCCCCATGGGATAGAGGCATTGGTAAGGAATGCACGGCTGGGAGGGTTCCCCCATGAGATAGAGGCGTGGGTAAGGAATGGAAGGCTGGCATGGCTCCCCCCCATGAGATTGAGGCATTTGTAAGGAATGGAAGGCTGGGATGGCTCCCCCCATGAGATTGAGGCATGGGTAAGGAATGCAAGGCTGGGAGGGTTCCCTCCCCCCCCCCCCCCTCTCATGAGATTGAGGCATTGGTAAGGAATGGAAGGCTGGGAGGGCTCCCCCATGAGATTGAGGCATGGGTAAGGAATGCAAGGCTGGGAGGGTCCCCCCCCCCTCTCTCATGAGATTGAGGCATTGGTAAGGAATGGAAGGCTGGGATGGCTCCCCCATGAGATAGAGGCATGGGTAAGGAATGCAAGACTGGGAGGGTTTCCCCCCCCCCTCTCTCATGAGACCGTGCAATGGGTAAGGAATGGAAGGCTGGGAGGGCTCCACCCCCCCCCTTTTCCTCCCCCCCCCCCATGAGATTGAGGCATGGGTAAGGTATATAAGGCTGGGAGGGCTCCCCACATGAGATCCAGCAATGGGTAAGTGCATACAGTTTACCATGCAGGACTGCACCTTTAACTTTCTGGCAGCAAAAGAGTTAAGTAAGAGTTAAGCTGCTTTGCATGCATGATCACTACTTGGGCCAATGTTTCAGTTTCTCATACACACTGCATTTCCATTTCCCTTCAATTCACTGCTAATGGAAAGCGGAGAGCATCATAAACTACTGTAGAAATGATTTAACATGCACACTAGGAATAGGACTGGCAAGCAATTTGTAATTCCTCCTAATAACCTGCATCTGCAGCAGCTGAATGTTTATGGCGCGTTAACAATACAATGGCACCTCATCACTAATTAATTTGAAACCAATTTACAGTGCTACATTTCACAGTGAAACACAGTGAGCCGCCTGCTGTTTCTCCTCCCAACCTCTCTCATTCATTATGGACTTTTCACTCCTACAACCTGTGTTCCATGGGAGCAGATGTGCCAACTGTGACTGAGGTTCTGGGAGCCTCAGTGATTTGGAGTCAGTCTCATTTGTTTTTAGCATTTGCAGTTTCATAGACTTCATTGGTGTCTCACTAATAACATCAGCACTTTCCATTCAAATTCAATTTTCTGACCGACAACCCAAATCTTTGTGACTTCAATTACTGGTGGCTGGCAAGACAAGGCCCAACAAAAATATTTTTTTATATAGTATTATTCTTCAAGAGTCTCCAATTTTATTTTTTTGTCATATTTAATTTATTGATCAAAAAGTTTCTTAAAATGTCACGCTGCAATTCTACATGATTTTATAACATATAAAGCTATAATATTTTACATACAGTCATGTGAAAAAGAAAGTACACCCTCTTTGAATTCCATGGTTTTACATATCAGGACATAATAACAATCATCTGTTCCTTAGCAGGTCTTAAAATTAGGTAAATACAACCTCAGATGAACAACAACACATGACATATTACACCGTGTCATGATTTATTTAACAAAAATAAAGCCAAAATGGAGAAGCTATGTGTGAAAAACTAAGTACACCTTTACTGCTTCCATAGGAATTACGATGTTAAGTTGCAGACAGGTGCTGCTAATCAAATGCCCTTGATTAATTGATCATCAGCAAGTGTGACCACCTCTATAAAAGCCGAAGTTTTAGCAGTTTGCTGGTCTGGAGCATTCATGTGTGTGTTAACACAATGCCATGGAGGAAAGACATCAGCAATGAACTTAGAGAAGCAATTGTTGCTGCCCATCAATCTGGGAAGGGTTATAAAGCCATTTCCAAACAATTTAAAGTCCATCATTCGACAGTGAGAAAGATTATTCAAAAGTGTAAAACATTCAAGACAGTTGCCAATCTTCCCAGGATTGGACATCCCAGCAAATTCACCCCAAGGTCAGACCGTGCAATGCTCAGAGAAATTGCAAAATAGCCAAGAGTTACATCTCAGACTCTACAGGCCTCAGTTAGCATGTTAAATGTTAAAGTTCATGACAGTACAATTAGAAAAAGGCTGAACAAGTATAGTTTGTTTGGATGGGTTGCCAGGAGAAAGCCTCTTCTCTCTAAAAAGAACATGGCAGCGCGGCTTAGGTTTGCAAAGTTGCATCTGAACAAACCACAAGACTTCTGGAACAATGTCCTTTGGACAGACAAGACCAAAGTGGAGATGTTTGGCCATAATGCACAGCGCCATGTTTGACGAAAACCAAACACAGCATATCAGCACAAACACCTCATAGCAACTGTCAAGCACGGTGGTGGAGGGGTGATGATTTGGGCTTGTTTTTGCAGCCACAGGACCTCGGAACCTTGCAGTCATTGAGTCGACCATGAACTCCTCTGTATACCAAAGTATTCTAGAGTCAAATGTGGGGCCATCTGTCCGACAGCTAAAGCTTGGCCGAAATTGGGTCATGCAACAGGACAATGATCCCAAGCACACCAGCAAATCTACAACAGAATGGCTGAAAAAGAAAAGAATCAAGGTATTGCAAAGGCCCAGTCAAAGTCCAGACCTCAACCCGATTGAAATGCTGTGGCTTGACCTTAAGAGAGCTATGCATAAACAAATGCCCACTAACCTCAATGAACTGAAGCAAAATTGTAAAGAAGAGTGGGCCAAAATTCCTCCACAACGATGTGAGAGACTGATAAAGTCATACAGAAAATGATTACTTCAAGTTATTGCTGCTAAAGGTGGTTCTACAAGCTATTGAATCATAAGGTGTACTTAGTTTTTCACACATCGCTTCTCCATTTTGGCTTTATTTTTGTTAAATAAATCATTACATGGTGTAATATGTCATGTTTTGTTGTTCATCTGAGGTTGTATTTACCTAATTTTAAGACCTGCTAATGAACAGATGATTGTTATTATGTCCTGATATGTACTGTAAAACCATGGAATTCAAAAAGGGTGTACTTTCTTTTTCACATGACTGTATGTGTAAGTGGCAATTCTTGTCGAAAAGGTGAGCACATAGAAAAAGAGATAAATAAAATATATGAACACTAAGTGAAACAGGCATACACACAGGGAATAGGTGGTGAAAATATAAGATGACTGAAGCCAGATCTTACTCACACGGACAAGTGTGAGCCGATCTTGTCAAAGTTTCTTTCAAGAGATCCACTTCAAAGGGTAGTACCCAGGGTGATGTGGGGGCTTTCGATATGAGCGGTTCACTCCCTGTGATGGGCTCCAAACAGGGGCAGAAACGCTCAGTGAGTTAAAAGTGATTTTATTAAACAACAGGTAAGTATAAGAACTTACATGTAAATAATACACATCCGGCATCCGTCTCCTTAGTGCCAGCTCATGCGGGGGTCTCCCTAGCTGCCGCGTCCGGTCGCAGGGCCTGCAAATGAGCTTCTTTTTATATTTTCACCATCTATTCCCTGTGTGTATGACTGTTTCACTTAGTGGGTTCACTTAGTGTTCATATATTTTATTTATCTCTTTTTCTATGCGCTCACGTTTTCGACAAGAATTACCACTGGTGGAGATCAAGGAAGGATCTCATCAAGGTTGAGCTGCAATTTGAAGGGCCAGTATACCACTTTGTGTGTTTTTTAGGCTCCCACGTGTGTTTATATATGTTCATTCACATTTGTATCTTGAAGTGTTAAAGGGGAGCGCCGTAGTTTTTCTCCACTTAACTGTATGTATAAATGGGCTGGGGTTTCCCAAAGTCACAGTAAACCTTTAAGGGGTCCACACCGTATTTCTTAGGTTGAATAATAGGAGAATCATTTGCAAATATTAAACAGAGACAGAAATGTTGGGGGGAAAAAAATACATTGTGGCCAGCATTTGCTAGGCTCAAAACAAGGTATTGCAGCAAGATCTGCCATTGACTTGAATGGGAGTTAACACTGGGTTACTCAGTAATATCAGGTATCAGAGCTTAGTGAATCTCCGGCTACAGGACAAATTTATTACGGATACACATCACTTGAATGGGCTAGAAGGTATGTATGTATCATTTTATTTATATAGCGACACCTACATTACAATAGGAGGTAAATACATTACAAACAAGGGGAATAAGTGCCACGGGAAAAATATTTATTTATTTATAAAATATTTTACCAGGAAGTAATACATTGAGAGTTACCTCTCGTTTTCAAGTATGTCCTGGGCACAGAGTTAAGACAAATAATACATGGTTACAAATACAGTTACATAAATGAACAGGGTATACATTAAATACACCATCAGGCTAAAGGAAACCCTGCCCCAAAGAGCTTACACTCTAAGAGCACAGATACATCCAGCTCTGGTAAAATTGCATTAGTATCATGTTCTGTTCAAAATGAAATGAGCACGTTAATACCGCAAAAATAAGAAGGTATCCAGTATCATTGGAAAAAAATGCATGAGCTGTCATGAAAACGTCCATTATTTCTTGTGCTAAATATCGTATTTTTGTTAAAATGGCGGAAAAGTTGAGGAATGGTGCTTAGTGCGATGAAAAGCGTCGAGCATTTCTGAACGGAGCAGGCGAAGAGCGGTTATTGATCACGGATTGACTTCTATTGTGAAAACTCTCAGCTGTCTGGAAATTATCATCTGGGAACCTCCTTTCTCCAACCTGTTTGAAATACGTCAGTCCCATGTGTATCTGATGACTGCGCAGCAATAGGAGACTGCATTTATGGGATTCCCCTTCAATCTATCCAGAGATCAGCTGTTTGGAAGACGCAGATACAGTATGCAACCCACGTAGAATTGAGGTTCCCGCCGGGACTGCGGATTGCACGTGCTGTGTGTAAGCGTGCTGTGGAGAAGCATGCTGTGGAGAAGCGTGCTGTGGAGAAGCGTGCTGAGGAGAAGCGTGCTGAGGAGAAGCTGTGTGCAAAGATTTGGCCGGGTTTGGTGCAAAAGCCAACACCCTGGCTGCATGAGGAACGTGGCGCGAAAGCTGAGGCCGCGCCCCCCTGTGCTGTGACTGGGTCTCACCCCAGTTCACGTCACAAAGAGAAGCTGAGTGCCCCTCCTCTAAACTCCACCAGAGGAAGGGGGCACATGAAGAAACAATCAAAGAGTCCCGAGCAGAAGAAAGGAGGAGCCGGATGTGAGCTTCCACACCTTCATTCTGTTGAGACTGGGGAGCAAGAAAGAACTTTGTGTCGAGAGACAATGCTATCTATTCTGTCAGCAGCTAGCGATATGCCTCTGTGCCATGTGAATGCCTATACACTCTCAGGAGGCTTCCTGGTGGTGGAGGTGGGAGGTAAAGAATACCTGAAGTGTCTGTGTCTGCAGTGCAGATTACCTGGACCGGAGCCGAGTACCCATGCAAGGTGTCCGCAGTGAGGGGTTTTCTACCTATGGCCGGTGGACCCCTTCTCAACTATCCTGGCTCCTGTGGAGGTCCCGAAAGCGACACTAATTGAAGTGGAGTGCCTGTCGGTGGATGTCACCCCTTATCAAGGTGATGTGAAGCCTGGCGCTCCAGACCTGAGCGCGGTAGCTGAGACTGTGCTACTGGGCCTGGTGGAAGGAGAAATGGTGACTGCCCAAGGGAGAGGGGAATCGCTACTGATGGTGGTGCCGGAACCAGACCGCTGCATGCCCAGTGTGCCCATCCCAAGCGAAGAACCCCGCCGTTGCTCCCCTGCGGAGGTGTCCCTGCCGGCCTCGTCGGACGACGAGAAAGTGAGTGTGTCATCGGTGGTGATGCGCCTACTGGTGGACCACTGCAGCGATGCTGTGCTGTGTGAGCAACTTACCTGCAATGCTGAGCAGCTGAGTCTGGAGATTCCCCTGGCGACTCCCAGCGTAGCGGAGATGGGGCCCGAGACGACTGCCGAGGAGAAGAAACCTACCGAGAGCCTGCAGAGCAGTAAGGATGAAGCACCACCCCCTTACTCCCACCAGGTGACAAGAGAGGACGTCGGCGTGAGAAGATGGCCCGTGGTTTACCCGTGGCATGTCCGCGATCCCAAAACGCCACCGGAACACACTTCCGGTGTTGAGAGCGACTGACGATGCCCTTCATGTGCGGGACCTGGACCTGTACCGTGAGTCCGCAACGTCGACAGATGATGACGTTATATCCGGTTGCCCCGCGGGGTGGACCGGAAGAGTGCAGCTCCGGATGTCGTCTGCGCTGATCCAAAGGAGAAAAGTGAATTAATGGACACTGTACCGGGCCGAGGATTAAAGAGGTCTGTAGATGTCATGCCACCCCAATCATCCACAGGTCGCGGCATAGCCCGGCTTAGAGACTGTGCGAAGGACTATGTCCCTGCCCCGGCCACTGCCCCTTGTGCCACTGCCCCTACCCCGTCACGTTCCAGCTCACTGGGTCCTAGTGGGGTTAAGAAGGTGCACCATTTGTCTACGGACTGGAGGGATTGGGTGACCAGCGATGAAGGGTCAGATGGGGAGATCCCTCGGAGTAGTAGAATCCCGGTTGAAACTCCTGCTGTGTTTAGGCCCACACCTAGGGGTAAATCTAAGGAAACCGTATCTTCTGTGAGGGAGGGTTCCATGAGAGCGAAATCACCCGTTCAATCTGTAAATATGTTAACAGAGGAAGAGGTAAAGGTTCACTATCTAGTGGTACCTCAGGAGTATCTTCCAGCGGAGGTTAAGAGGAATTAAACAGGGCATGATAATTCCCCAAGGTCCATCCATCCTCTATGATGAAATTGCCCCTGAAGAACCATTGTCCTGGGTCCTGCCAGGTACAGCTGGGGACCGTAAGTTGATCAAACTCAGCAGAGCTGACAGAGCTATAGTGGCCCGCTATAGACAGTCCCATGGATTTAACTATCCCTATGTGCCAGAGCATGCGTGAGATAGAGGAGCAGCGTGATTCCTGGCTGTGAGAAGCTGTGATAGAGTACTTAATGACCAAGAGTAGTAACTCTGTGTATTATTCAGAGGAAAAGATCTGTCACCTCATGAAAGTTTGGAGTGTGGGGAGAGGGATTTATATGAATAAGATAGTGTATCGCCCTGAGAATGGCCCTCTGCGAACCTTTTTCATTAAGATCATGGATCACAATGGGAGAGAGGTGCGTAAGCCAGATCCCCGGCACTACTATTAGTTTGGGTCCTCCATGTTGGGAGTTACCCCATGTATTTCACCGCCCTGGGTGTGTGGGTGTTCAGCATGTGTACACTGTGATGACTTATCAACTGTAATTTCTGTTCTAATTGTACAGGTTGTCGCCTGCAGGATGGTCCAGCAAAATTTTGGTCCAAGTGGGGACCATTGGATTCCACCAGAGGGAGTGTATAGCCCTGGTAGGTTTGGGCTGTTATTCTTTCCTCCTCCTGTGCAATAATCCCTGGTAAGGGCAGGTTGCCAGGAGTTAAAATGGGTTTGCCCCAACCACTGTGATTCAGTTGGTCAGACAAGGTAGTGCTCAGGCCTTGTGCCAGTCAAAGGCACAGGGGTGGGACTACTGGATCTGTACTAAAGGGATTACCTCTTCCTGTTTAGTCTGGTTCTGAGTGTCAGAGCTGTGGGGTACTCTCTAGCCTTGAGAGAGGTGGTTCCTCTGCAGTTAAGAAAGAGGATGGTGGGTTCAAATTAAGCTACCAGGTCTCTGGTAAGCTAAAGGCTCTCCCTTAGGGGAGAGGGGAGATACTACCTTGCTCCACCAAGGAGTGTGTCTAGAGATCATCCTGGTGGTGAACACCCTTCTGCTGAAGTGCTGTGCCATTGCTGCTACTAGTCTGGACAATAAAGAACCCTTTTGTTTTACCTCCTGCCTGAGAGTGGAGTATATTGGGAGGAGAGGGAGATAACTCTTTTGCAGATACTCCACCCCATACACCTGGGGGCTGCACAAGATGGAGGCGCTGCACCATTAAGAAGAATTCGGGCTCAGCCCCAGATGAAGCCTATCCTGTTATCCCCCATGACATTGCGAGAGACCCAGGCCCTCCTGTTACCAGCAGGGATGCACCACCAAAGTCCCTGTAACCAGAATGAGAGTTCCCTGAGGAAGCCCAATGTGAAGTTGGGACAGGGAGGACAGGATATATATATATATATATATATATATATATATATATATATATAGTGTTCGACAAACCTATACATTTGCTCGCCCCGGGCGAGTGGATTTAACCCCCGGGTGAGTAAATATTGGCCCAAGCAGCACACGTTTGGTACTAGGTGGCGAGTAGATTTTTTTGTGTGGCGAGTAGATTTTTTGGTGATTTGTCAACCACTGTATATATATATATATATATATATATGTAACGGGTATTCCCCCCCCCCCAATCGCAGATTTAGTGTGGGGTGAAGGAGAACATACAATGTTACTCGGGTGTGGTGCATTACCTGTTGGCTCGCAGGAGGGCTGAGCTTCCGCCACGGGGAACCTGGGGCAATTATACTAGGGGTAACCACTTACTCAATTCAGTGCCTCCACCTGCGATGGCTCCCACCAGAGGGGGAGTGGTTCCTCGCAGGACAATACAATAATCACATACACGGGAATATATATATATTAACGAGTGACTTTACTAACAAGCAATATAACATATCACGCAATACCTTTATATAACCTGTGTCCCTCTCTAGAGGAGACACCTACGGCGTCGCGCAGGACGCTTCCCCAACACCAGGTGATCCCACCCAGTGTCCCGAGAATCCCACCCAATGTCCCGTACTCTTGGAGAGAACGTGGGTGACTGCGCAGTCACAGTTACACTAAGGGGCCCGTTGGTGCACTTATGACTGTATGGTACCTGCCGAGCACTCCGGTACTCGGATCAGCAACTGGCTTCGCAAAGGGTCAGACGTGTGATGAATCCGTCTGATCCTCCAACCGAACTCCTTTGTACGCAGACCGCCAGGGCGGTCTCCCTCTGGAATAGTCTCTGCGGACCCCAACGTGGGTCCGAACCGCTTTACAGGAACCGCAGCGTCCGCTGAGTCCCTAACTAACACTTGGTACTAACGTGACAGGAACCCTAACCTAGGGCCTGTCCCTGTGGTACCGCAACCTAAAGTGGCTTTGGGGAAAACTCCTAGAGGCCTACCGGGGTTAATAACCTGCCCCACTCCCCGAACTCTTCCCAGCCTTGACTGTACTTACTAAGACCTAACGAGTCCCAGCGCCTACAGCAGCAAGCTGTAGCTCACTGGATGCTGCAGCCAACGTGCTGCGCAACAAGGTGCCTGCCTGTCAGACCTCACAGCACTAACAGCCGTGACTCTGACAAGGCAGCACTCTAAACTAAGGGCAGCGTCCCTATCTTGGGCCTCCCTAAGCATTTACCCACTAAACTAGTGGGGAGTTGGGGCCTACCTGAGGTGTAGGTACCTATATGGGGCAGGAGCTGCACTCGCTCCCCGCACCCTTCCTTCCCTCACAGCTCCGACTCCAACTCTCTGTAACCTTTCTTTCCCAGCTCCCACTAATGTAAGTGGCAGGGTCCCTAACCTGAGGGCTGTCCCTGGCAACACTCACCTTACTGGGGAGCTGAGCTATCTCGGGCCCTGGGGGTGCTGGCCTAGTACAGGGAGTCCCTGACTCCTGTACCCTACCTCCTTCCCTGGGCTGCTCCGGTCTCTGACTGCCCAACGTGCTGCAACTGACAAAAACCCTGTCTGCACACAACATTGTTGCAACTCTGCAGCATGAGAATCTGCCAGCTCTATTGGCTTCATTGCTGCCTGTGACAAGGGTGAAAGTGCAGTCCCCAGAGGCTGCTGGGAATTGTAGTCCTTGGCAAAGCTCTTTTCTATGGGGACCGCGTGCGCGATCTTTACTGCGCATGGGCGAAGCTCGCGCCAAAACCAAGAGGGCGGTTCCCGCCGGGAGAAGTCGCCGTCCCCTTCCCCCACTGCCACAGGGGTAAGGCAGGGGGCAAAGGAAGATCAAGGGAACCGGGGGTGACCCCCTTACATATATATATATATATATGTCTTATCTGCGTGCGTTCTGGTCCAGCGTCTCCGATTTCTCCAGATACAGTTAAGATGCAGGCTTTGAAGTCCTGCTGCTCCCAGAAAGTCTTTTGCCCTATCCGTGCAGGTTTCCCTGCTGTGTGGGGCTTTGGGTTCCCCAAGGTTCTCAGGCAAAACCCTCTGGTGAACAAGCCTGGATCCCTGCGGGTGGGAGCTCTGTTGTCTTTGTTCCTCTAACAGACTTCAACAGGGACACTGAAAAGCAGCTATTTCCTGCCTTTTATCCCCTGCTCAATCAGGAGTTTCACACATCCCATGCATCAAACCCAACACCTGTGCAGTCTCCTAATGCTTGCAAAGGGAGTAAACCTTTTTAATTCCATTACATACCTCCCTCCTCAGAATTTTGCCCTGCGCACACTCTGCCATTTAAATGTGTGCCCCCCCCCCCCCTTCTCTGGAAACAGCTCGGCCTCACGGGGGAGACTGTTCATGGTCCCAAGGCTCAACAAAGTATCCGACTGCTCCTCTTTCTCTTACCGTGCTCCACAAAACTGGAACAACGTACCAGAGACTCTCACATCCACCACCAGTCTAAGTTCTTTCAAAACAAAGTCTGTCTCACATATTAATCTGGTCTGTAGCTGTTACATACGCCTGTAATATACATCTTCTCTAACTGTGCATGCAATGTCTTGTATATAATGTATACCCTGTTCATTTATGTAACTGTATTTGTAACCATGTATTATTTGTCTTAACTCTGTGCCCAGGACATACTTGAAAACGAGAGGTAACTCTGAATGTATTACTTCCTGGTAAAACATTTTATAAATAAAATAAATAAATATGAGCTCAGCATGTGACTCAAGATGGACACGGCATCAGCCAATGACAATGGACTTGAGATAGGAGGGACTAAGAGGAATCTTTAAGAGACCCGTACAGAGCATGCAGGGGCACAGCTCTGCAGCCTGAAGCATCTCAGGACTACCGGTGGCAATACAGAGCCAGGCTACGATCCGCACAAGGTCAGCGGATGCTGGCTGAAGGAAGTGCAGATCGAAGTGCGACAGGAGCATTCATCGGCAAAGAGAAGGAGGCACATGCACCATCAGAGTGGATCCTCAACAGAAGCCAAGTAAAGGGTACTGAAGCATTTTCTATGTAACAGGCCTGCAATCTAATAATGACACCAAATCAGAGCTCCTACAGTGTACCAGCACTTTCACACAGGCCTGTATATCTAGGGTCGGGTGGTATTAAAGCGAGAGTCACAGACACACACTTTTGCAGTGCTTTGTGGGGATTGTTTATGGTGTTATTTATTGTATGCACATTGAATGATCCTCCAGTCGAGGATCATATGGTTTATTGGGTATATGAACACAATGACCTTATAAATACCTTTGTGCTATACATCTCACTGTATTCTGACTTCCTTTGTCTAACAGGGGCGTCAGCATCAGGGAAAACTGGTGAAATGTAACTTTATTTCAACAACAACAACACATGTAACATGGAGACCTCCAGGAGATCTCCGTGTTAGACATGGTGTTGTTGAAATAAAGTAACCTCTTTACATTTCTGCAGTTGTAACTGAAGCGACGCCCCTCTCTGAGGAAACATCTATTTCCATAGAAGGTAAGTGCCTTTCCCAAAACATATGGTAATTGCAATAATATGGTATTCATTTACTAACTCCTTTTGCTGCCGCAAGGGGCCTGCAATGTATTACAAGGCATGAGAAGAACCTACCGGAGACTCTTACATCCACCACCAGTCTAAGTTCTTTCAAATCTAAGGCTGTCACACATTTTAATGTGGTCTGTAATTGTTTCATACGCCCATAATACAAATTATCTTTAACTGTGCATGCAATGTCTTGTATATAATGTATACCCTGCTCATTATGTAACTGTATTTGTAAACATGTATTATTTGTCTTAACTCTGTGCCCAGGACATACTTGAAAACGAGAGGTAACTCTGAATGTATTACTTCCTGGTAAAAGATTTTATAAATAAATAAATACATTTTGGACTCCTTTTCTTTTTTTCTTGACTTCCAATTGAAGAGTTTTTCAACCTTCCCTCCAATCTTTTCTGGGTCCACCTTCCGGCTGGATCCATGGCTTGGTTCTCTTTGGTGAGACGTCTTTTCCCAGGTACCTTTTTACTCCAACCAGTCACTTTGTTTTTTTCTTTTGGAGCAATTACCGTGCTTTCTAGGCCTACAGAACGGTATTTCACCACTTCCTGTTCCATGTCACTTAATATACTCAACACAGGAGCCGCAGATTCTACATCCATTTCCATAGAACATCCTATCTTTTCAGCTTCATGAGATAGGGATTCTTCTGGTTTTGATTCTTCAATCATACCTTTGTTTGTTACCTGCTGGGCAGCTGAAGATTTAGCTACTGCTTGCTCAGATGGTTCAAACTTTGCAATCTCGTTTTGCAGTTGAGCGGTGTCCCCAGCTCGCACTGTAACATTGTCTTCATGGGCATTAGTCTCTATGGGATACAGTCGCTTGGGCGGGGCCAATACCTTTTCCTATAGTGGAGACACCTGTAATTTACTGGTCCGCAGAGCCTCACTCTATTTTAATTCTGTAATCTCATTATCTGACCTCAAATGGCTTCAGAGCTTGTTCCATTTTCTTTTTGAAAAATTCAGCTTGATCCTGCAATTTTCCTCTTAGAGCTTCCACCTCTTTTCTGTGCTTTCTCTGAGTTTGCATCAATGCCTCCTTCATCATATTTTGCAGCTCTGACAATTTCATTGCTAGGGATGCAGCAGCTTCCGTTTTCCACGCCTCTTTCTCCTGGGCATACTGACTTTTGGGGATGGAGCCGCCACTCAACTCCTCCAGCTCTAGTTTCTGGACCGCCTGTACTCCCTCTCATACAGAGTTACCTGGCCTCTAAGCTCCTCATCCAGCAATGCTCTGGTTATGCTTCAGGTCCTCATACTGCTCTGCAGGGACAAACTGGGTACTCAGATGCTCCTGTAGCATTTACTGCTTCTCCTCAACATCCGCATGTTTCTCCTTGGCCTCCAGCAGACTTGCACGCAGACATTGCAGCTGGCTCTGCAGCTTCTGTTCTGCTTTTGTGTGCTGCTCCAAGGAGAAACGTTCTCCTTGCAGTACTCTCTCTGTATTCTTCAGTGCTTGCTGCACTTCTAGCTTTTCCAGGGCCAATTGTTTCTTCACTTTGTCTGCTTGGTGAAGCTTCTCATCTCCTTCACTGACCTGGTCAGTCAATTCTGAAACCTTCTCTTGCAGGTTTTTCTTCTGTTCTCTTACTGTCTCTAGACTTTGCCCGACCTCTTCAAGGGCATAATCATATAAATTCAGCACTGCGGTGAGACAGTGAATCTCCTTCTGAGAGACTTCCAATTCAGCCTTTGCCTCCTCATCCCTGGTTGCAGCAGCTGCATTTGACCATTCAAGTTTAGTCCTCATGTCCTGGAACTCACTCTGCAAGTGATGCTTTGTCTTCTCCAAAGTTATACACTTGGCAATCGCTGCGGACAGACCCCTCTGTAGCTCAGTCTTACTTCTTGCTCCCTAACAAACTGTTAGTGGAGGAGATCATAGTCATGCTTGGCACTTCGCAATGCATCTTTAACCAGGCTCAAGGAATCATCAACCTTTTTCTCATTTTTTATGTGCTGTCTCCTTTTGAATCTACGCCATCACTGGATATTCCGCCATTCCCAGGAGAATTCCGCCAGTCCCTATAGGCTGCAGAACATCTCGGCTCCCTTCGGAATTACAATTTCCTGACATCGCAGGCTCATCCATAACTGTTTCTGTAATTTCCGCTGTCAGTTGCGAACTTCTTTTCTTTGTTTTGTAGGCTCTGAGGTATATGCAGTACTGAGCTCGCATTCCTTGCTCGAAACTTCTGCATTTTCTCCTCGTCCCACCATGCATTGCTTGCTGTCGCAGTCGCTGGAGACAATTTTCCTCGTACTGCCGGTACTCTTCATACTCAAGAACATAAGGACACACCTCTTCCGAGTTCCCCGGGTCCTCGCACTCCATACATACTATGGGCATTTTGCTGTTGTGTATCGCTGTCGCTGTGCAGCCTGGACTTCAGCAAAACATCCGATAAGATCTAAAACTATACTACTATGCCTAAAGACTGTTTTGTTTGCACACAATATGACATGTTTTGGGGCTGAAAACCAGCTTAGCAGACAGCCTGTTAGCTAGGGATCTCCTTGTGTAGATAGTTTCCCTAACGGGAATAGGATTTTGGTTTACAGCTGCGGCCGCCTTTATCCTAATGCGGCCGTATCGACGCAACTCTGATAACCGCGGGCAGATGCAGTATTTTTTTTTTCCCGGAATATGTTCCTGTATTTTAGCGCTCGTAATATTAGCATTTTATTAGCCCTGTCTGCAATACTGCAATACTGTCTAAAAACTCAGGGGGGCATTCGCGAGCTGTTGTCTTCAAAGTCTAATACTTTAGCAGTTCAACCTACAGTACGTCAGTACACAGTCTGCATGTGCGCGCGCAGTAATTGTAAATTTGTATTTATACATGCATGTGCAGTGCTGTATGTCTCATTTGAACATTGTTGAAACGCAGAGGCGTGTACTGTAACAGTACCATATTTTGGCATATACAGCGCTCTCCCCTCGCTCGCCCCCGCACACACACAGGCTAATTTACTGCACTGCAGTATTTCAACTTCTTATCTTTCTACAGTACAGTACACCTCTCCCACACCATTCCTTTGAATGTGTGTCAGTCTGGTTTCAATCACATTCCTGCTTGCTAGCTGATGATTACTGCGCATGCGTCTATAACTTCACCACTGCTTGCTTGCGAAGTTCAAGAGTGAGTGACCAAAAAATATATTATTATTTTTTCTCGTCATTTTTTTTTTTCTCCACAAGCCTGCCTAAACCATCTTGATATTACGATATTCAAACTGTGCTGTAGCTTTTGACTGTGACACTGTGCGTTTGTCTGCACATGGTTGATTTGTGTGGTTTTTATGTATTTGGGGGTGTGGGGATCAAATTATTATGATGACCTGCCT
The DNA here is from genome assembly GCF_040206685.1 of Ascaphus truei. NCBI lineage: Eukaryota > Metazoa > Chordata > Amphibia > Anura > Ascaphidae > Ascaphus > Ascaphus truei. The sequence goes on along the minus strand of NC_134486.1, from coordinate 384,452,146 downwards.
GTTGAAAATATGTGATGTCTTTGAACTGTAGTACAGCTAATCCTTCATGCAGCTGTACCCTGTACCCCACTCCCCCACGCACACACACACAAGGCTCGCTCAAGGATTTGAACCTCTTATCGACACCTCTCCAGAACCATTCCGTTTCAAAAGCTTGTCATTGTGCTTTTAATCGTCCCTAGCCGAGCATCACCTCTCTGCGCCTGCATGTAATCCTCTTTGGGAAGGGAGCTAGCTGATGATTACTGCGCATGACTCACCCATCCACTCCCCCCCCCCCAACCCGTTGAGGCTTTGTTTACGGTAATGCTTGTGATAATCCCTTCTCGAATTTGATATGTAAATCTGATTTGCACAGCACTGTGAAATTGAGAGTTAAAAAAACATAATCTGATTCATGTTTTTGATGCAGCAAGTTACCACTTTTTGTCATTCTTTCTTTTCCTTTGGTGTAGGGGGGGGGGTGTCAATGATTATGATTATCATTAATGTAAAGAAATATTTATTTTATTTTATCAGGAACAAAAAATACAAATATACAAATAATCATGAATAATACAAAATGCAGTCTTTATTCAGTTCTTCTGTCAGTTGAAAATTTAGGGCCGGTGGATAATCATGAATAATGCACATTGATAATAATATTAATTAATAATATATAATATATAATAATATATATAATAATATAAAATTTTCTGTCTTTATCTTCTTCCTCCTTCTGTGTAGTTCATTGAGTGGGGAGATTTTGTGTCAATCCTGACTGCACTTTAGATACACTTTACTGTACACACAGTTCACACAATGTACACATGATACCCCCCCCCTTCCATCCTTTTGTCTCTGAAAAGACAAGAAAATAAAAAATTAGTGCAGTTAGGTGCATATTATGGCATTGTGTACAGTATAGCTACTCCATATTGGACTACAGTATGCAGTTAGTACTGTCAAACTAGTCTATACTGGAACTACTGTATACTGTGACTACTGTTAAATACTTTGTAACCAGATGGCTAGTGCTGCTCTCTGAGGAAAGAAAAAATCTGTGCCATACTTACCTGTATCATACAGTACTGTACTTGGTGTGCCTGTACTTACCATACTACAGTACAGTACTATACCATACTACCTTCCTAATGCTTGCCCATTACGCTCGATCACAATGGGCAACACAGTCGCAATATGGTCAATATATTTATTGCATCGTTCCACGGCGAGTACATCGTTCCAAAAACTCATTATGCCTTGCGCCAACTCATCCTTTTTGGAGGGTTTCATGACTTTTCGGATATGATCCTTCAGCTGATGCCAGATCATTTCGATAGGATTGAAGTCTGGCGATCTGTCATTGGAGGGGAAAAAAAGGACAATTGGTTAAAGAGATACACAATAAAAACAGTGGGAAAAAATGAGACACGGTTACCGCAGTTACTCCGCTGGTGTCTTCACCTAGTTGAAACCGCGCTCAAGAATATGCGCTTTTGACACGGTGTGCTTCTGATCGTTGTCCTGGTAGAAACGGTGACCATCTGGGAACTCACGTGTGATGTATTCCACAATCTCAGGCACAATTTGCTCTTGGAAAAAAGCTTTATTCATGATTCCTATAACAAGAAAAGAAAAGTGCTCAAAAAGCTGCACACTAATACAGTACAGTGCATAATTCAAAAGCGTGTGACTTATTTTACCTTCAAAGATGACAATGCATCCTGGTCCACGCCTAGAGATGGCACCCCACACATGCATCTTCACTGGGTGTTTTGGACGCGGCTTCATAGATATGCAACCTTTTTTGTGGAATGCAAAGGTGGCAAATCTCTCCAGCGAAACAGTAGACTCGTCAGTGAAGATGCAATCCTGGAAAGTTTCTCCACTGTCGTTCCATGCCTGGGCCTGGACCATTCTCTTGATCTTGTTAACGTCCCTTATCATAGGGTACGCTCTGTAATGACAAGGAATAATTTTATAGGTACGGTACAGTTTCTTAAACAACACTTTAACCTCCTGTACTGTCCAGTACTAACCTCACACGTCCATATTTCCATTCAATTCTGCGTCTCATCTTCTTTATGCTGGTCTCGGATACAGTGAGATTGTGATTTTGCAGCAGAGTGTATTTGACCCTTAAGGCACTCTTATCATTCTCTTCACTTATTTTGTCGACCAGAAGAGTTGTCTCCCTACAGTGTACAGAAAAACAACAATCCGGTAAGTTACAGTGCCGTAGGCCACAAGTACAGCACATCAATTACAGTAAACAATTATAGATGCAGCAATATAAACAATAATAGATATACTGTATTATATACTGTAGTTATATAAATATACCGAAATAACTATAAAATTAGATAGATCTATACTATATAGTTATATTAATATGCAGCAATATAAACAATAATAGATATACTGTATTATATCCCAGAAACCCACAGCCCATCTTCTCCACTACTCTTCGACGACGCTGCCGCTGGTGTCCCGGAAATCCACGGGTCACTTTCTCCATTACGCTTAGATGACTCTGCCGCTTCTCGCCCGGAAATCCATAGGTTACTTTCTCCATCCCTCTTCGACGACGCTGCTGCTTCTCTCCCGGAAATCCACAGGTCACCTCCTCCATCCTTCTTCGACGACGCTGCCGCTTCTCTCCAGGGAACCCCCATCTCATCCTCCGTAGCACCCATCCACCCAGATGTCCACAGCACCCCATGCACAAGAATCAGCTCGTTAGACCGCATGCTGAATGGGTTAAGTGTCGATATCCCCGGGAACTCTACTATGCTGGTAAAGATAGATCTTCTTTTAGAGACCAAGCTACATATGGATCAACGGATGGAGAAGATGGATCAACAGATGGAGAAGATGGATCAACGGATGGAGACGATAGAGACTGACATAGCGGGGATACATAATTTGCTCGGTGTTCATGCCCCTGTATCCCCGACGCCGGAGCAGGAGGGTGGCATGGATGTGATGAATGGGACCTTCGACCACCTTCAAACACCAAGCGCACCCCCTCCACCAGAAGAATTTGTGTACATGTCTGCCGTTGACGAGGAGGATAACATGACAACCCCGTCAAGACCACGCCAGGAGACAACATGGCGACCAAGACAGGAGGAAAGCTTCCTCCCAGACAACCTACCCTCGCCCGCCACCACAAGTACACCCACTCCCAGAAGCACACCCGCTCCCAGAATCCAACCTACATACGCTTGCATCAATACGGTGCCCGACATCATACTGCGCGAGCTGCCACCGGCACTCAGGGAGAAGTATAGGGTGATGAGTGCTGGTTTTCCCCAGAAGTATGGCATGCTAATTTTTAAGCACCACGTGTCCTACTTGGTGTACCGCGGGTGGGCCAAAAATGTCAACTACGAAGGAAATCGCGAAAAAAGGGCGCTTCCTGAAAATTTAAGAAGGACTATTGTGGAGGAATTGCGGCGCTATTTTTCAATTTCAGATCCTTTAATGAAAATCGTTCGAGGCTCCATTAATGGCATTTTGCGTCATACAAGGCATCGGCCCTGGAAGGACAATCTGGTGGGGATCGAATTTGCGTGACTGTTCAACTGTTGTTTATTTTTTGACTTGTTGCTTGTTTTAACTTGTATTAATAAAGAAATGTTTTTACTTACACAAGACCTGCTGTACACTTTAAATGTTTTTAAATTGTATTTGTAAATAAATGTTTTTGTACTTACTCCACCAATAAAAGAAAATGTTGATTTGTTTTAAATTGTTCCATTGTCTCCTTTTATACTGTAACAAAATACAGTGTTTCTAGAACATACAGTACTGTCCAGGCATACTGTACAGTACTGTACTGTACACTGTAGGCATGCTCAGTACTGTACATCACAAAAGTATTAAAACAATACATATATATATATATAGAATACACATGTACTGGAATACATGTAGAATAAATGCATACTTTTTATTTTTCGGGTTTATTATACAGTATATATATAAAAAAAAAGTATTGTATACGGTCTGAAAACAACAGCATACTGTTTCAGGTTTTCTACGAAGCTCTCAGTTACAGTATTCTATCCTAATCAATAACAACGGCCACTAAACTGTAGACTCCAGTACGTAGTTTTTTAAATCCGATTCAGCAATGTGCAGGCATTGTTACACAAAGCGATATGATCCATCGAAATCCCTCCATTTGCCGTTTTCCACATAAGATGACCAGGTTTTCTTTTCTGAGGAAAAACAAAAGTAAAAGTTTTACTGTAATGGTCGGTCGGTCAGTCAGTCCCCTAAAGAAGTTCCCACAGTCAGTCCCACCAATAATTTTCTCGGGGGGCATCTCCTGTTCACATGCGCATGCGCCTACTGTAGATGTGATGGCACGCATATGCGTTTCAAGAAGGTTCCAATGCGCATGCGCTTAGCTTTTCACCAATTGTGCAGTATCTACTGTAGAAGCTGCTCAGCCAATGATATTGCTTACAGGAGACTCGCTTGACTGTGCATTGATATTGATATTTCAAAAACAGAATAAAATACGGCAACATTACTCACTATAGACTTTGCCAATCAGCTGGCACCGAGCCACTGCCAGTCCCGTATTCTTGATTATACACGTAGTTGACAGATGCCAGCGGATGAGGCTGGAAATCGCTTTGGTACATGCAAGCTTGCTGGAATCTGTAAGCGAAATCCGGCTCAGGCTGCAGGTATCTGGGCGGGGACAGACAGCAAGGGTTGCCGGTCACCAGGTTTTCACTGACGGTCGGACCGTTATTGGATGCTGGCGCCGTCGCTGGCGCAGTCGCTGGCGCATTGCTTGCCAGCGACTGACGTTTCTTAGTTGGTTTTAACATGACCTTTCGCCTTTTGAAGTCTCCATGATCATAGATACGGGAAAAATCCGGTGATACACACCAATACTCTCCAATAACACCGGGATCAATACGAAAAAAACACAGATCGATACATAACTTTTTCCTTATTGCACGCTTCCACACATGAGCATCTGGTGAAAATTTGTGAAAGTCATAGTTTTCGATAAAATACTGATAAATTTGACCAACTGTTGCCATCTTATCATCTGTTGCATTAATCGCGTCCCATATTAAATAAGCGTACGTTCTGTCGGGTTTTTGGAACACGGACTGCGGTGGTGCACTCATGTCGGGACTCTGAGGATAATAAAACACCAGACACTGTGCATGTATTTTTTAATATGAAACATTACTGAAGCGCATGCGCATTACAATTCATGAATATCTGCCACCTGGCGGATACGCAAAGAATTGCAACCAATTAAATCAGAACCAATATCAATAAACACATCAATAAACACATCAACCGCGGGTGATGCCGGCATGAATGCAACATGAATGCGGTATGAATGCGGCATGAACGTGGTGAAGTGCGGTGAATTGCGTGGCATTCGGAAAAAATCCCTGAAAAAAAGGGGCCGCAGCTGTATGATTTGTTTTGCTTAAAGGGACTTATATCCAATGTTTTAGTTGTCTTTTGGTTAATAAAGTAATCTAGTTAATGTTCACCCTCAGTCTATGCGTCTTACTGCCCTCGCCTACAGGCCGCTCTGTCACAGACAGATATTATTGATTCGGCCACGAAAGGGCAGATCTCGCTTTAATGACTCCCAGCACATGTCTCCAGTCAAAGCCAAGATGGATAGTGCACACAGAGCAACCTGACTTTTATACTTGTGCGTGCCCATTATGCCAAGTAAATCATAATCCTATTACTGGACACAATGTTTGAAATCTTAACCACACATTAGTTCCAATGTGTCATTTGGTCATCTCATGAAAAAGAACAGTCTCCCCAATAATTGGCATGCTTTTCCACCCAATTAAATATCTGGGAATACCATTTTAATATGTTGAATAAAGCGCAATAAAATCAGTAACAATCGGTAGCAAGTACCTTGATATAACTGGGATCATTTCAAAACAACATTAACCATACTTAAAAAACAAAAAATCAAAACATGGTCTTGATTACTTATAGCATTCTTTAAATATGACCTATGTGCAATAAGTCAGTAATAATTCATTTTTGCATCATGATTCCCGGAGGGAATAATAGAAGGAAAAAAAAGTCATATATTTGTCAGTAATAATATCCCTAAGGGACAATTCACAAGGATTGAAAAGACTTTGTTGTAGTAGTGAAGATGTTCAACAGAAAATTGTTCAAATGAACCATAAAAATAGAGGTTATTCAGAGCCCCTTTTTACATATCAGAGGTATTTTGACAAGAAATAATAAATAAAAACACTACAGCCAAATCAAGTAAACATATTATTCAATTTATTACAAAATACACTCAGAGTACCTCCAGGGTTAAGAAGACTCTAGAACAAAATTGGCACATACTTCAGATAAGAAAATTGCATCATTTTCAGACCTGTGTCCTAATGTTCTTTTCAAACGAGCTGACAATCTTAAGAACATTCTTGTTAAAGCACCAATCCTACTTTCCAATCATTTGTTTTCTTATGTGTATATGTAAAGCATGTGACAATGTATACTGTATGTCACGGTTGTGCTCGCCACAAACCAGGACCGGACCGCAGGGCTGAGGTGGGGTTACATAATCACTGACCTGAGAACACGTAGTCGGATCCGGATTGCGCAGTTCGTAGTCGTACGCAGCAGGGTCGGGACTGGAGAGGGCAGCGTAGTCAGTGGACGAGCCAGGGTCAGGATTGGAAACATCGGGGTAAACGTTATCCAAGCGGAGTTTCGGCAACAGGAAGTCGAGTAGGTCCCGCTTCAGCATAATAGCTGCAGGGCGGGAGCGGGTTCTGCGCGAGTGGTGACCACAGCCCATGGTACCGGTCTCAGCAAGGAGAAGGCTGACCGGAGTGGGCACACCGCCAGGCAGCACTGGTAAACCAGCGCTTCAGCACAGAAGTCCAAAGCTAGCCGGTGCGAAGGGAGAGAGCAGCAGGCTACTGGATCCAAACAGTAACCTCTGCTAGGGGAGAGTGCAGCAGGTTGCAGAATCCAGGCAGGCAGAACTCAGGCCTCTGCGTAGAGAGAATCAGCAAGCCTTCGGGAACAGGAACACAGGCCTCTGCATAGAGAGCAACAGCAAGCCTACTGGAAACAGGAACACAGGCCTCTGCGTAAAGAGAAACAGCAGGCCACCGGAACCAGGACTAAAGACGAGAACTAGAAACTAGAGCGTAGCGAAATCGTTAGTAACACACGAGACAATCCAGGGGTCTTACGGCAGAACACATGTAACGTCCATAAAGGATTTATGCTTGGCACTGAATCAGTGCTAAAGCCTAGTATATAAAGGGCAGTGAGCCAATCACAGGAGGGAGGAGTGTGAGAATTCCTCCAATGACGGAGCACCGGCTAGGACAGCAGAGATAGCTAGCACAGGTGCTTATAGATTGCCAGAGGGAGTAATTAGAAACTGCAGAGTTCTGCAAGGCTATAACCAAAAGCAGAACCGGATTCCTTAAGCTATAATTCTACATTCTTACCTTAGCTGGCAAAAATTTGGTGATTCTGGTATAAATCTGTAAAAATCCTGATTGTGTGCCTAACATAATGGCTACTTCACTCAGTGTAACTCCGCAGCTACAATATATTCTAAAAATTACTAAGGTAATATTATCTATTGTTACAGTTTACAGCTCAAACTGCTGGGAACATTGGCAACACATTATCCCAAATAGGAAAGTGTTGCAAAGATCTTTATAGCTAAAGCCTGCTATAGAAATCAAATGCTTTAATTAAAAATAAAATACAAATATAAGATTTCACTGCGGGGGGCGCAGGGTTTACAGAGGCCCCACGCGCTTCCCAAAGGCATTTAAATTAAATGCTGGGGAAGCGGCGAAGGCCTCTGTTAACTTCACATACCTTGGCTCAGATGGCTTCCAGAAACAATTTAAGGAGGGGGGGGCGCGAGGAGGGGGGGGACAGCTGGCAGAGGGGTACAGGGGAAAAAGATTGTGCTCCCCTGTTCTAGAGGTTGCTATTATATAAATACCATTTCATCATACCCCTGAGGAAGCGAACCGTTGATTCGTGAAACGCGTAGTGTGAACACTTCCATAGTTTGCCTCTATGTACAAGCTTTTTGTGTCTGTTGGAGACAGTCCAGAGCACTAGGAGAACTTGCAATCTGAGGATTACTTCGGGACAGCGCTAGTAAGCGCCGAGAGGATCCGGACAGTCAGCCAGCAAGCAGCGTGCATCATCGCGTGAATGCGTGACATCATCATGCAAGAAAGAGCCAGGGAGAACCAGGAAGCTGTGAGACCACGGTCACCAAAACACAAGCCCCAGCGGCACGTGGATGCCAACAGCAACACTGACCACAGAGGATCGTGATAACGGAGTCCTGAGGGTCTACAACCGCATTACAATATACATAAAGCGCAAAAGAATGGAAAATTTGTGAGTGGCACTCCGGGTGTCTGTTTTTATGTTTTATAAAATTTTACTGTGGATCTGTACTATGTTGCTTTCTCTTCCTATTGTATATCATTGATGCAACTACTATACGTATTCCTGCAAACCACAATCTCCTAAAGAGCCTTGATTCCTATCAAAACAAACTAGCAGTGTGAGTCTTTACAAATTGAAGGAACACAGTTGTGTTGTATAAGTATGCACATCATGCTACTGTGGGGTTAAAGATCCAGCAAAACCTCGTGTTGGTAGTTAAATCCTATATGTGATCCCAACAATAGAACATTTCTTCAGTAAATGTCCATTATTATGTGGATGTTAGAGTATATTATTTTTGCTGTGTGATACTATACACTGCTCTTTTTTTGTATTTTCAATTCACATACTGCAGTTTGCATGGGCCGGTGGAGACCAGCGCCAAGGAGGACTAGTTTCCATAAAACAACAAAAACGATCTGGACAATCCTGGAAGGCTGCAGGACTTCCGAATTAGAGGTGGTCGCTCAACACCGTTGAAACACATTTCACGTACTGTATACACGCATTATTTGTGTTTTCATTATTACAGGACATTTTTCTTGTTATAGAATATATTTTGTAGATATCTTGTTACCATGGGTATAGCGCTGGGGTTCTGTAATATCCTATACCAGTAACCCTTTAATTACCTTAGCTGTTACCACCGCTAATGTAATTAAGGGGTTACTGGAGTTTTAATGGGGTGGGTGAAGGGTGTACTGTAGTTGCCCGGGAGGGTGGTTAGGCCTCCTGTAATGGGTTAACCCTAAATTACCTTAGAGGTTGGAACCCCTATAGTAATTAAGGGGTTAACATCTCCCACTACCCAACCGAGAGGCCTAACCAACCACCAAGGGGGAAAATACCTCCACCCCCCACACCCTCTATCCCCATCACCACACACAAATGGGCAAAAGCACTAATAGCCAAATGGCTAATAACTCTTGCCCATTTGTGCAGCAAAAAAATAAAAAATACACAATACAATTAAATTGACAATATAATACTGTACATTAAAATAAATAGTAGGCAATAAACCCATTAATTGCCACTGTAGTTACCTATGCCTTCAACAGGGGAACAGATAACCACATTGGCAATCAATGAGCACCCTAATCTGAAGTGATGTGATGTCCCCTTAAAGGGAGGGAGACATGGTACATGATTGAATGGCTTCCCCCCTTTAAGGTGACGTCACATCACCCCAAACCAGAGAAGGCATCACATGGTACATCCTCTAATTCTAATTTTGAGTGTTGTATTGTCCATTTAATTGCATTGTGTCTTTTTTTGCAGTACAAATGGGCAAAAGCGCTATTAGCCATTTGGCTACTAGTGCTTTTGCCCATTTGTGTATGGGGCTAATTGCCCTGGGGCAGGTGGTTAGGCCTCCTGGGTGGGTAGTGGGAGAGGTTACAACCGCTAAGGTAATTAAGGAGTTAACCCATCCCACAACAATCCCGGGATGCCTGACCACCCTCCCCAGGGCAACTGCAGTACACGCTGTACCCACCTCATTAAAACACCAGTGACTCTTACTTACCTTAGTGGAAGTAATCCCTAAAATAATAAAGGGGTTACTGGTATTTTAATGGTTGGGCACTGGCCCTCCATGTTAGTGGGGAGGAGGAGCAGGAGGACGGCTATTATCTTGGCAGGGAAAGTAAAACATGTATTCATTTAATTTATACTGTATTTTACTGTATACTGTTTTTGAATGGGCAAAAGCGCTAGTAGCTATATTTGGCTTCTAGGGCATTTTCCCATTCCTTTGTGGGGGGGTTGTTAGGGTGAAGGGGGTAGTTGCTCCGGGGTGAGTGGTTGGGCCTCTCGGGTGGGTAGTGTAAGGGGTTAACCCCTTCATTGCCTTAGTGGTAGCAACCTGGTAACCCTGGGGCAGCTTCTCCCTTCACCCACCACCTAGAAACCAGGTACTTTGCTAGCTAGCCGCTAAGGTAATGAAGCAGCTTTTATTTTATTTTAAGTACATAGTATTGAAGCAGGGGGTCTTCGGAGCTGAACCGCATTAATTTCAGCCATGGAGACACCCTGCTTCCTGAGTTACAGGCCCCGGTATGGGGTGCCGGTATCTCCCTGCATGTTTAATTCTCTCGCATCGTGACCGGGACATTTAAAATTGCAGAAAGAGTGATTGATTCTGTCTACTCTCACTGCGCAGCTCTTCCAGACTGATGCTGCCTGATAGGATTCACACAGCGAGAGTCCCATTCAGAAGCAGGGACCCCTGATGTATTAATCCTGATGGCCATTCCACCCTTCTCGGCAATTGGCGTGATCGCTCCACGTATGGTCAGCGGTTCACCAGCACATGTCTCGGGCAGGGTGGAGATAAAACCGACTGCATCTGTATACATCGTAGACGCACTGACCTTGGCCCCTTGCAGACGCAGGTAACAGAACACCCTCCTACTCTCTCTGTGAGTTCTCCCTGCTTACCACATAGATTGTAATCTCTTCGGGGCAGAGACTCCTTTTCGTTTTATGCCTGAATAGCTTATTCCCACTGTGTTATAATATTATGTCATGTGTATTTTAAAACGCCATGTACCGGTGCTATATAAATAAAGTAGAAAAATCCTGCAGGAGGTAAGCGGAGCACAGCAAAGCAAATGCAGGGGCTATACACCAGAGTAAGTAAAAATCCTTTATTGCATGATCAACATCATGTTAGTGGACAAGTAAAATCTCTTAACGCGTTTCAGGCTTCTGCCCTTTATCAAAGAGAACTGTTTTACTCTCTGCAAACGCCCTGTTAATATAGATCTCTCCCCGCTAACAGCTGATCTCAGTGAGGTGATTTGCGCGCGAGTTCGCCAAGCTACAATCTCATTGGTTGTCTGATGCAACCAATGGAATGAATGAAACAATTCTACTGTGTGTAACGAGTGCGGGTAGTGTATCTGATCAACAGAGCGGCTGCATAGTATGTCAGTAAAAAGAAACAGTGTGTATAACAACATTACAACCTAGGTTGTAATGTTGTTATACACACTGTTTCTTTTTACTGACATACTATGCAGCCGCTCTGTTGATCAGATACACTACCCGCACTCGTTACACACAGTAGAATTGTTTCATTCATTCCATTGGTTGCATCAGACAACCAATGAGATTGTAGCTTGGCGAACTCGCGCGCAAATCACCTCACTGAGATCAGCTGTTAGCGGGGTGAGATCTATATTAACAGGGCGTTTGCAGAGAGTAAAACAGTTCTCTTTGATAAAGGGCAGAAGCCTGAAATGCGTTAAGAGATTTTACTTGTCCACTAACATGATGTTGATCATGCAATAAAGGATTTTTACTTACTTTGGTGTATAGCCCCTGCATTTGCTTCGCTGTGCTCCGCTTACCTCCTGCAGGATTTTTCTACTCGTCCATTACCAGCGTGATGCACGCCTAAGGAACTGCTGATACCTCCAAACCGTGAGTACCCCAGTCCGCTCACCTGCGCTCTGGGGGTTATGTTCCTAGTACCCATATACTTCCCAGGGGGACTATAAACTGTTCCTAGGTAATCAGATATTTTTCACTGATTTTACCAGTAGATTCAGGTCCCGCCCGCTAGAGGAAGGGGTTAACTATATGGGACACACGGTACTTATATATATTTGAGAAGACAGCCTTTCCACTTTGTCCTTTTTCATGATACATGACATATCTTTCTAAGGAATACCATATAGCTGAGCACGGTATTGGAGATCTTTCTCCTACTTTCTACTATATAAATAAAGGTATACAAAAACAAACACACAGAATACCGCATGCACGCCAAAATGACTGGTACCCAAAAGCTTGCGTATATACTATAATATAATTATCGCTAGCGGGTGCTCCAGAGATATGGATGGATTATATGCCAACAACAAAAAAGATTCCCAAATGGAGCACACGGGTTTGCCAAGAAAAGTGAAACAATTTTATTAGATATAAACAATTAAAAACAAGGGAGAAAGAGAAAAATGAAGGGGGGGGGGACTCCAAACTGACTCCTCGAGGGACAAAACCCACACTCTAAACCCTGGAAATAACAGAGTGATATTATAATAACACAATGTTAAAGTACTCCACTAAAGATTAGCTCAGGGGAGACTAGTAACCTGCATACATCTATGAAGAACTGATATAGAAAAAAAGTGCGCAACAATAAACTATACCAGTGCACTATGTGCATAAACCAAAATAAATATATATATTAGTAAAAAAATGTATACATATACGTGAACTTGATATGGGAGCGTCTGCAGCTGTTTAGTAGGGGTGGCTCAACACCACCGAGAACTAGAACAGAAAAAAACAGAAGAAAACAGCGCACAACACTCATAGTGTAGTAAGTCAATAAAATGTATTAAATAACAGGAATAGGTCATCTGCGTACATCAAGTAGGGGCAAAAACAGCATGTCATGGGACAAAATTACCCATACGCCAAATCACACTGGGGTCAGGAACACCACGGATCAGCGACCAGCTGTAAATGCAGACCAGAACAGTCCACGAATCGCCAACGTGTCTCCACTAATGGGTATTCACTGCGCGTGTTGCGCCGGAGGTTCCGTCTGCACTTGATGATCTGTGTCGAAATCGCCACGTCGGTATGGGGCTGTAGGGTGTACTAAGTCCCAGATATAAAGTCCCTTCCCACAGGCTTAGTCTTTAGCTCGGTGTGTTTCCAGCACTGGCTCCACGCGTGGTGCCGGAAGAACCGTCGGCGCTCGGATGACGTCACTGGATGGCGCCACACCAATACAACGGGACGAGACACGGCGATACCGGGGAGGATGAGGGGGACTAGTAAAATCAGTCTAAAGTTCAGAAAAACGTATTCCAATGCGTTTCAAGGCTACAGCATGCCTCTTCATCAGGGGTAATCATATTAATGAACAATGCTATATATCCCCCACAGGCCCCCATTGGTCACTCAAAAAAGTTATTAACCAACCAGGACCAGCGTGGGCGGGCACACAGCAACCGTGCTCCAAAAATCTTCTGTTTTATCTATGAAGAGCACTAATCTTGGTTCACTAAAAGGTACCGCAACCTACAACTAACCTGCATTTCTCCAAGACCAATACGGCTAAAAGAAATGTAAACAACTAAACAAATATAAAAACTTGGAGAATCACGTGTCGCGTTATCTTCTTTATACGATTCTCTTTTTATGGCACATTGTTATTCCTGAGAGAAATGTTTCTATAATTGAATTGTTGCATCCGTTAATTTTTTTTATTATCACAGTAGTATAAACTGGTATGAAATATTCGGTGCTGTGATTCCCACAGCATGATATCACATTACGTTCAAATATACTCTGCAATTCCAAAGCTATTGGGTAGGGATGATGAAGTGATACAATAAACATTTGTACACGGAAGATGGCAATCCCTTATGGGCACATAGCATGATAACTGGAGATAATCTATCAAAATAATATTCAGAGCAGCAAACCCACATTTTAAAACAGCTTTGCAGGTTTTTTTTATAATCAAAAGTTAATCTACCCGTTTTTTCTAATAGATGAACAGATAAATTGATTTTAGTGTTTTTTTTTCCACTAGCTAGATTAGATATTTCTGTTTAATTTGAAAACATTTGAAATAAAATTGCTTTTTATATGACAATAATTGTTGCTTAACCCACTGATTGTGACAGTCCTTCTCATGGAAGCTTTTTTTTGGTCCATCGTAGGCAGAGCTGTGCCGAACTGTCCACAATCCACTCGCAGAAATTTAAGCGCTTTTTGTTTCCAAAGTTTGATCCCATAGGAAACGTTTCACCGAGCCCTTATGGGCTAAAAATCAGTCTTCGATTTTGCTCGGATACATCAAGCAACGAAAAACTGGCGTATTAATCTTGTTTATGTTTTGGTAAATACGTTCATATTGCTAGTCTAAGTAAAAATGTTGTAATATTTGAATGATGTTCAAAACGAGTGATATATAAATATTTTGCTAGTTTCTTTACTAAATGATCACGTTGATGTAAAATTGGCGCAGATGTCGTGTACTTCCTGGAAAATGGTGCAGAATACTCGCTATTACTTCCTAGTCTGCACACTGTATAGAGCCTTCATTTCGTCGTATACGTTTCTATTGCTGTTGGGAGGTAGAGAGAACAAATTGGCTGCAGGGAGTTGGAGGTCTTTCTAACTATCGTCCTGTCTCCCTCCTGCCTTTTGCCACTAAACTCCTTGAATGTCTTGTAGTCTCCCGCTTGCTCCATTTTCTCACCAACTATTCTGTCCTAGACTCTCTACAATCTGGCATCCGCACTGCTCACTCCACTGAAACAACCCTCACTAAAATAACTAATGACCTTTATGCTGCGAAAGACAAAGGTCACTATCAGCGGCAGATTTCATAATCCGCCACCCCATGGCACTTACATATGCCGGCCGCCTCGTTTCTGCCGCCCTCCTCCTCCTTCCGATTCACAGCGTCAAATAATGCCGCAGACGTCACCAAAGTGACCTCAAACGGCAACGAGACGCCACATGATGCTACGATTGTGATGTCCACGGCGTCATTTGACGCTGCGAATTGGAAGGAGGAGGGCTTCAGAAAGGAGACAGCAAGAAGGTGCCCAGCATATGTAAGTGACTTCCCATCAAGCCCGATAGGCACGAGAGTGCGGCAAATGTATATGCAAAATTTTGCTGCCGTAGGCCCGGGCCTAATGTGAAATCTGCCACTGGTCACTACACTCTGCTCATACTACTCGACATTTCTGCAGCATTTGATACTGTGGACCACCCTCTTCTCCTTCGCATTCTCCATACTCTTGGTATTCGTAACAAAGCTCTATCCTGGATTTCCTATTACCTCTCCCATAGTACTTTCAGTGTCTCTTTCGCTAACACCTCCTCCTCCAATATCGATTTCTCTGTGGGGGTACCCCAGTGCTCTCTCCTGAGACCTCTTCTCTTTTCTCTTTACACACTCTCTCTAGGTGACCTAATAACATCTCCTGGGTTCAAATATCACCCCTATGCTGATGACACAAATTTACTTTTCAACCCCTCGCATTACACCTGCTGTACAAACCAAAGTTTCTGAATGTCTCTGCGCTATATCATCCTGGATGGCCCTCTGCCGACTTAAACTTAGCATGTTAAAAACAGAGCTCCTCATATTTCCTCCCAAACCTTGACCTACTACCTCCTTCCACATTACTGTTGGAAGTACTATCATACACCCAGTAACCCAAGCACGCTACCTAGGGGTTACACTTGATTCCAACAACAGCTAAAAGTGACACAGGCCCTCATTCTCTCCCATCTCGACTGCTGTAACCTCCTGCTGTCCGGCCTTCTTGCCTCTCACTTGTCTCCACTACAATCTATCCTTAACACTGCTGGTTGAAACACTCTACTCTTTTCTAAATCTGTCTCACCATCTCCCCTGCTGAAATCCCTCTCCTGGCTTCCTATCAAATCCCGTATCACACACTCAATTCTCCTCCTCACTCTTCTGCCCCTCCTTACATCTCAGCCATAATTTCTCGTTATGCACCATCCCGACTCTTGCGTTCTGCTCAAGGATGTCTTCTCTCTACCCCTTTTGTGCCTATAGCCCTTTTCCGCCTTAAACGTTTCTCACTGACTGCCCCACACCTCTGGAATGCTCTTCCCCTCAATAAAAAAAAAATACAAAAAGATAAATCGCGCACCAAAGGTAGTGAATAAAATAATAACAATAATAATCGTGAGCAGTGTATAAAAAAAGGTGAATGGCCACAACTACAAAAATGAATGCATGACCGGAGTAAAAGAAATGTAAACGGAGTTGGCTGCTGATTCAAAAAGATGGTTCAACATCTCAGGAACTACAACAGAAAAAAAAACAAGAAAAGCGCACAACTCGTAGTGTAGCATATAAATAATATATTCAGTGATATGGTGAAGGTGGGCGGCTCTTCATCTTCCCCCCTCACCGCTTTGTAACCTGGACGTTATTTACACAGCACCTGGAGAGGAAGATCGTTCTACATCTGTTCCAGCAGCTGACGGTGTCCATCTGCGGGAGCCCGGTCTGCTTGTGGTCCCATGCTGGTTAACGCATCACATGCTTTAAAATACTTTTTTCTTGTACGTGCGATACTTACCTAAACCATATCACTGAATATATTATTTATTTACTACACTAAGTTGTGCGCTTTCCTTGTTTTTTCTGTTGTCTTCCCCTCAATACCCGACTAGCACCCTCTCTATCCACCTTTAAGACCCATCTTAAAACACACCTCCCTAACGAAGCATACGATTAGCTCCATGGCTGATACTATACACCACTTACATAAACCTTGGCCCCTTGCAGACGCACTTACCAGAATGCCCTACTACCGTCTCTGTACGTTCCTCCTACTTACCAATTCGATTGTAAGCCACTATGTCACTTGATAAAGACCTCTGAGGTCGAAACGTTGTGTTGGCTCAATAAATGAGTTTAGATTTTCCAAATCCATTGGGCCCTGTGTTCCTTTCACTACTGATCTAGGACTGACAACAGGCTTTCGTTCAACCACGGGAGCACCGGTAATTGTATCATTGATATAATTTTCTAGCTGTGCAGCATTCACTTCATATGTCACTTCTTCCCATTATGAGTTATTTGTATTATTTGTTATTTATATGATTATCACGTGTATTATTGCTATGAAGCGCTATGTATATGAATGGCGCTATATAAAGATATACATACAAACATTTATACTGATATCTGATTGAGTTGTCCTGTTATAGTTGTTGTCTTTCTGTGTGGGTGCTTGTGTGAATATTTGTCTGCAATCTGGAATTTGTCTTGTGTGTTTATATTTGTTGCTTCTGTACTGTGAGTGTGAAAGATGGAGGAGAATGGACTGACTGCTGAGAGCGGAGCGAGTGGTGTGAGTGTAAGGCTGAGTGAGGAGCGCAGGGGTGAGAGGAATGGTGGCTGGAGGAGCGAGGAGCACAGGAGTGGCAGGAGTGGACATAGTGCTGGCCGGAGGAGGAGTGTGGAGAGCATGAGTGGGATTCATTCTCCACCAGATGAGAAAATTATGTTACATCTGTTCACATTTCTTTAACTAGATTGGGAAGGAAAAATATATACAGAATGTATACTAATATACATGTTAGATTTGAATGATGGTGTTTATTTGGACCTTTCTTTTATTTATTGATGGTTTTATTTTGGTGTTTTAATTGTTAATTGTGGCGTTTATTTGGGATTCGATTAATTGATTGCTGTTAATTTTGTTGTGTTCACTTGTTTATTGTTGTTTATTTGGTGATTGTTTTGATTACTGTTACTGTTTTGAATATTGTTGGTGGTTGTTTATTTTTTAGGTTGACCATTGACTGCCATAGTGTTAAACCATGTCCATATTATATGGGCATGATGTACCCACTGTGCCAATCAATTGGTTTATTGGCATTTGTAATGTGTTTAGTTTTCTATGTAATGTGTTTCATTTTGGGCATGTTTTGTTTTAGCTTCACCATTTATTGCTATAGTGGTAAATCATTCCCATATTATATGAGCTTGATGTACCCATTGTACCAATGAATGGGTGGAGGGTAGTGGTAGTTGCCTGGAGAGGGTGGTTAGGCCTCCTGGGTGGGTAGTGGGGGAGGGTGGGTTAACCCCTTAATTACTTTAGCTGTTACTAACCGCTAAGGTGATTAAGAGGCATGGGGCCATTAGATTTTTTATTGCATTGTTTATGGCAATGGAGGACATGGACGGTGATGAGGATGAGGGCGGTCTTCATCGTGGCAGGCTGGCAGGGGTATGTGCAAGTTTTATTTACTTTATTTCTGCTGGTTAATGTTTTATTTTAAATTGACAATTTTAAATTGAGTAATTTTGCCCATTACTGTATGTGTAAGGGGGAGGGGTATGTATTTATTTGAATGTATGCATAATTTTGTATTGGGGTGTATTTATTTCAAAGTATTGGACAATTTGTTGTGCATAGCAATGATACCGCAGGCCAGCGGGGACCTCCCAAGGGCCCTATGTGTTTTGGGGGGGGAGCGGGGTGTATTTATTTCACAGTATTGGACATTTTGGGGGGGGCACAGGATTGGTATCCCAGGCCAGTGAGGACCCCCTGACACCCATGGGGACCACCCAAGAACCCCCTGACACCTGTGGGGACCACTGTGGGGCCCTGGACACCCACAGGAACCACCCGGGGACCCCTGTGGGGCTCCTGGACACCCACGAGAACTACCTGAGGTCCCCTGGACACCTGCTGGGACCATCTGGAGGCCCTGGACACCCAAGGACCAAAGGACAACCGCTGGGACCACCCGAGGACACCCAGACACCTGCAGGAACCACCCAAGGCCCCCAGACACCCGCAGGGACCACCTGGAGGCCCACGGACACCCACAGGGACCACCTGAAGACCCCCAGACACCTGCAGGAACGACCCAAGGCCCCCAGACACCCGCAGGGACCACCTGGAGGCCCACGGACACCCACAGGGACCACCTGAAGACCCCCAGACACCTGCAGGAACGACCCAAGGCCCCCAGACACCCTCAGGGACCACCTGGAGGCCCACGGATACCCACAGGGACCACCTGAAGACCCCCAGACACCTGCAGGAACGACCCAAGGCCCCCAGACACCCGCAGGGACCACCTGGAGGCCCACGGACACCCACAGGGACCACCTGAAGACCCCCAGACACCTGCAGGAACGACCCAAGGCCCCCAGACACCCGCAGGGACCACCTGGAGGCCCACGGACACCCGTGGGGACCACCCGGAGGCCCACGGACACCCACAGGGACCACCTGAAGACCCCCAGACACCCGCAGGGACCACCCGGGGACCCGCGGGGACCACCTGGAGACCCCGCCGGCCTCTGGTATTAATGGTGTGCAGAAAATAAAAAATAATGCTTTTATTCATGGGTCAATCTCTTTTGCGCCAGCCTTTAGTTGGTGAAAAGAAATGGTGAGCTCTTACAGTGCGATTCAGTTATCACTGCTTTAAGAAAAGCGCACACTGGCAAAAAAATTACGTGTTTGCCATAATTGGACGATCGTACGACTTTTTATCACTGACTGTTTCTGGGTGATAAAAAGCCTTTAAAGCGCGATAGTGCAGTGTTATCACAGCTTTGTGAATCGCACAGCACAAGTATTGCGCTCTAAAGGCATTTATCGTACTTAAAAACACATAAGTGCTTTGTGAATCGCCCCCTCAGAGAGCACGGAAATAAATGTGTTTTTACACAAGTTACACCAAGTTGTTTTTTGTTTGTCTTCTTGCACAATTTTGTTTATAAATAAATCGCACTACAAAAAAAGTGTTGCTTCTTTGTATTTCCACACTTATCACAACATACTAAGGTAACATTATCTATTGTTACAGTTTGCAGCTCAAGGGCTGGGAACACTGGCAACAAATTATCCCAAACAAGAAAGTGTTGCAAAAATCTTGTACTGCTGGGGAGGTGAGCTAAAACCTGCTATAGAAATCAAAGGATGGTTTACAAATGAATACAAATAGCATTATTGAATAATAAAAAAAATAAAGTACAGAACTGATATGTGGAGGGTTTTTGTTACTTTTTTATCCACAATCCCTTGCTGCAGTGGAAGTGCTGTATGCTGGGTGATAATGGGGAAAGGCGGGGTTGCAGACCTGCCTAAGACATGCAGATGAGCATACAGTTGTATTTGCATATATATATATATATATATATATATATATATATATATATATATATATATATACACCAGATGGAGGTCCGGGAAAAACGAGACAGCACACAGCCAGGGAAATCCAGAAATACTGTATTCAATAGTAATACATGGCACTGCATCCAACGTTTCGGTCATCAAAGTGTGACCTTCCTCAGGGACGTGCGACGTGCACACACCCCACACACATCAACACTAATACATACACACACATCCCACACTAGTACATGCACACACCCATCCTCACTAATACATACACACACATCTACTCTAATACATGCATCCATACTAATACATGCACACACCCCACACACCCACACTAATACATACACACACACACACACACACATCCAGACTAATACATGCACACACACCACACACATCCACACTAATACATACACACACATCCAACACACATCCACACTAATACATGAACACACACACAAACACATCCAGATTAATACATACACCCCCCCACACACACACACACACACACACATCCACACTAATACATGCACACACCCCACACACATCCACACTAATACATGCACACACCCCACACACATCCACAATAATACATCCACACACACATCACACACACATCCACACTAATACATGAACACACACACATACACATCCACATTAATACATACACACATACACACACACACACACCCATACATCCCCACACTAACACATACACACACACATCCACACTAATACATACTGTACAAGGGTAGCGGAGAGAGAGGGGTGGTAGCGGAGAGAGAGGGGGGTAGCGGAGAGAGAGGGGGGTAGCAGAGAGAGAGGGTGGGTAGCGGAGAGAGAGGGGGGTAGCGGAGAGAGAGGGGGGGTAGCGGAGAGAGGGGGGGTAGCGGAGAGAGGGGGAGCAGAGAAAGAGACAGGGGGAGCGGAGAGACGGGGGAGCGGGAAAATTAAATCCCGGGCAACGCCGGGTAGATCAGTTAGTAACTTATATAATGTGTGGTTGAAACCTATTCCAGCTTCACGTTGTAAAGCCAGTATAACCAGCCTCACACTGAAGAGACCCAAAAGGTTGAAAAAGCTGTCTGTGAGTACGGTTACTGGCTCTGCACTTACTTCTTCAACCTCGGGCTGTGCTGAAAAGCTGTGTAATGCGGCAGGCACATGTTTATGCATGTTAAAACGGACAGGAAGTAAAAAGCGACAGCGTGTGCTCATTTGTTTGTCATTTCCCAGAATCCCTTGCTGCAGTGGAAGCACGGTATGCTAAGAGATAATGGGGAAAGGCAGGGTTGTAGACTTTTGCTGGTAGTTGGTGTGCGCTGACCCTTAAATCTCCTAATGTCCCTTATAGTATGTCCCACCTGCAGCTTGTCGGTTCTCCCGTGATCAGTGGGGCCAATATTTAAACACTAAAACAGCAAAAGGAAAGCGCAAGGAGAGAACACTCAATACAAATATTTAGTGCTTTATGTAAAAAATGTACATCAGAAAAACGTACATATTACAAGTTATAATCAGTTCTGGTCTCCCCATATCAGGATCCAGTTGTTAACGAGCCAGGTCCCAGCCGATGGAAAAAGGAGAGATTGTCTCCCACACACTAAAATATCTGAACTCAAGTATTTATAAACAATAAAAACACTCCCCCAGAATGTGCACTTACAAGGCGTCCCTTCTTTGAGTGCAAATAACAATGATTATAGGCTAAAGCAGTAAAATTCAGGGCATTATTGAAAACCCTGCTCTCTTATTGGTTAAAATTCCATGCATTATCCAATCAGCTTCACCTCAGGCCTTCAACTCTTCCAGCCAGGGCATTATTGGGCAGTAATGCCCTGTTCTTCAGGAATTATTACTTAAATATAACAGTGTAGACTGGTGGCAGTCTCACCACCTCTCCTGCGTTGATCAGAGCAGCTCTTCAGTGCTGGCTGGTGTTGCTTCCTAATGCGGCCCCCCGGAAACAACAGTCGCCCTTAGCAGCTAAGGGTGAGGCCACGGTGCAGCGACTCGCGCTCATGCTTGAGCGCCGTGACGTCACTTAGGCTGCGGCCAGGCAGGGAACGGGGCGCGCTGGCGCTCGCGCTGCGCCCTGCTCGGCCAGGCAATTTGTGGCCGGCTAGGTGCCCGCTCGCTTTGGAGCGCGGCCACAACGTCACGGAGCTGGTTCACACACACATTGCTGCGCCCGCCCGCTCAGCACCGCCCTGGACGAGGCCTAACTCTCTGAGCAAGAGTGCGTGGCACATAAGGGAGGGGGCGTGTCATTGCCTGCATCGGGGCGTGTCAGCGAAGGAAGTATCATGACGTCACATTGTCATCCAAAAAAATCAAAAAGTTTTATTATACCAGTCACATGCACAATAATGTGCTTCGCTGTGATTGGATGGCGTAATGCTTACGTCTGATTGGTTTTTGGTGACGGGTGCTGTGTGATTCGTTGTTGCCTTGTCATGTGACCCTTCAGCGCGCTTAGAAATCAAGTTTGCCTGTCTCCCCAAGCGCAGAGCTTTGGAAAGCATGCGTACCTACTACCATGTATTCGATCGTGCCAAGCGCGAGCGTCGCTGCACCGTGGCCGCAACCTAAGAGAGGTGGTGAGAGGTGTTGAGGCTGCCACCGGTCTGCACTGTTATTTTCATTGTTATTTGCCCTCAAAGAAGGGACACCTTGTAAGTGCACATTCTGGAGGAGTGTTTCTATTCTTTATAAATACTTGAGTTCAGATATTTTGCGCAATGGTTTTTCCTTCTTTCTCCCCTTAAATATATGAGGATAATGGGTGCCCCAACAGTCCTGGAATGTTATTTTCTATCCGTAAATAATAAACGCAGATATGGCTCAACTATGGAGGGGGTGTACTACTAGGTGAGTGAACCAATTCAATATGGCATAAACCTCCTGCAGGTAACAGAAAAGATGATGATATACTCACTTCGCTGCACCTCATCGGAGATAACTGTATAATAAAGTCCAAAACTCCCCAAATTCCGTAGTAATGATGGCAGTCCATGTAGATGAAATAAATCTTCCAAGAATTTTACCCACTCCTGGAGCCAACTGGATACTTTGTGGGCGTGTCCAGCCGCTGATTCAATTTCAAACGAGAGCAAAAAATATGCAAATAAATGCACAAAGCCCAGGGAGACAGGTGTATAAATAGAAAAATATTTATTGTCTATCACACACGACAAACAAGGAGGTGTGGCCCCTCCTTAAAGATCATACACACACATCGCTTATTACTGGACGCTACCATCATCTTCACAATTGATTGTGACATGCTTATTATACTCACACAAATGTGATAGTGACTGAAGGTTCTTTTGATTTTCTCACTCTAATTAACTGCAGCAATACTGTTCTATGGTCCCCCTTTCTCTGCTTTTTTTCATATACCTTGCACCCCGCTTCCTCACCCTGTTGCATTGCTATTTGTGAGAGACTGGAAGACTGGTTCTTTTGAAGGTCGAGTGGGAGGCAGAGTATTTGATTTGTAAATCTATTGCATTTTATTTTACTTGGTCTGTGTTATTTTACACAGGTCTCCAACATTGCTTTTGTTAAGGAGCATTCCCACTTACTACCACTGGGTGGGAGTATTACTCCATTTATGTTATCACATACACTTTTGGAGTTATATACAGTATAGGGTGACCAGATATTGAAAATGAAAACCCGGGACACATAAAAAAAATGTATTAATATGAAGCAGGGTTCCCCCTGGGCCCCCCTTACCTCCGCTTAGCGGGGGAAACCCCGCGCTGTGCCAGGGAGCTGCGAGGGCGAGCGCGTCGCCGAGGGCCCCCAGCGGCATCTGCGGTCAGGCGCCGCCATCCGTGTGGGTCCGCGCATGCGCGGTTTGGTCCCGGGAGGGAGGGCGGCCCCCAGTAGCCCCTACACTAGGCCAGGTTACCACCCCCCCAGGGCCCCAGATAGGCCCTGAGACATAACCAAGATTGTGGTTGCGACAGGGACAGGCCCTAGGTAGGGACCCTTCTCCTTTAGTTATTTGTTGAGTTCACCTGCTGTGCAGCCCTAATAATCGTGTCTGGACGCAGACCATCGCTCAAGATAGACTATATTCCTGGTGGGATTGTTTGGCGGGACGCCACCCCACGTGTCAAGAGCGAAAGCATCGTGGATCACGCTTTTGGATCCATCAGCCAAGTACAGCATCTGTGCGCCCGGGTGTGGACACACCCGGCAGGTACCATCATCCCTACACATGCACCAACTATACACCTCATCTTAGTGGGCAGAGCTGTTCCACACTTGGGTGGGGTTGTAGGACTCTGGGTACACAGTGCTGGTGGGAGAATAAGGTGTGGGGTGAAGGCCCTGCGAGGCGACCGGGCAGTTGTACTATTACTGTTACAGAGTGATACAGTTGCTATTGTTCTGCATATACAGTAAACTCTTTTACCTATACACTGTGTATGTGGTTACTGTATGTGGTTCCTGTGTCAGGGGTTATTCTACACACTAGAATCCCTGCACAGGTGGAGGCACTGTAAGCATTGTTTCAGGAAACACCCCAGGCTCCCAGTGGCGGAGGTTCAGGCCTCCTGTGAGCCTATCAGGTATTGCACCATTCACGGTAACACAGGTATATTCCCACACATGGTCCCTCTCTGCGATTGAAGGGGGGGGGGGAAGTGAGTTACAAATACAACAAATTACATTATTAAAAAATTAATATTATAATGATATTCATCTAATAGTGTCACCATTGATTCTGTATTATTCATTCTACCTCTTCCCATTCTCTCTACCTTCTCCCCCATTCCCTCTATCCCTCCCCTCCCCCATTTTCTCTCACCCTCCCTCCCCCATTTTCTCTCACTCTCCCTCCCCCATTTTCTCTCACCCCCACCAGTCTCTCTCCCTTCCCTCCCCCCTAGTTTCACTCCCTTCCTCCCCCCATTCTCTCTCCCTTCCATCCCCATTCTCTCCCCTCATTCACTCCCTATCCTCCTCCTCTATTCTCTCTCTCAATCTCCTCCTCTATTCTCTCTCCACCCTCCTCCATTCTCGCTACCCCCCATTCTCTCTCTGACCTGCACAGACACACAGCCACTGACATGTGCACACTCACACAGCCACTGACCTGTGCAGACACTCACACAGCCACTGATCTGCAGAGACAGACCTGCACAGCCACTGACCCTGCACACTGACACTGACACCACCTCTGAGGAGCAGCTGCAGGGGTGGGAGGTGAGGGTGGTGGTGTGTGTGTGTATGTGTGTCCTACCTTTCACTGTGGAGCTTGGTTAAGGGGGGAAGCCATCTTGGTTAAGGGGGGAAGCCACCTCACTTCCGGTTCTCACTGCTGAGGCTCCGCTGCCTCTAACCCCGCCCCCACCCTCTGCAGCAGCAGTCAGACCGGCCTCTGCTCTCCTCCCTGTATTCTTGCTCTCTGCTGCCCCCACCTTCTCTGGTCAAAGCCGGGACAGCCACAAAAAAACAGGGCATTTTAAAGTAAGTTGGGCAGTCGGGAAAGACCTTAAAAAACCCGGGACTGTCCCGGCTAAACCGGGACATCTGGTCACCCTATGTGAAACAGGTAAACAGCAAGTTAACCCACCAGGCGCTCAGAAAGCATGGCTGCAGCTGTGAACTGGTGCTTGAATAACAGTTAATGTTGGTAACGAACGCCACAGTCCCCCAGTGTAATCTTCACAAATGTAAATCTCTGCAACTGGCTAACCATAAGCACAATAAAGTTAGAGAAAACATAGAAGTAGATAACTTACAGCTGGGGGATGTAGATAAGTGGCTGGCCTATCCTCCGGTATGGAAATGCTGCATGTCCCTCTGCTAGCAATGTGTCTTGACGACTTGATCCTCTCTGCCCGCCAGCACTTTCTTCTGCCGCCAACCCTACATCCGCTCGATCGCGGTGGGTGGTCACATGACCGACGGCAGTGCCGGTGTATCCGGGTGTAGCAGGGGGACGCAGGTGCACCAGACGCAGCCCGGCATGCAGGCAGCAGGCACTGGAGTACTGGAAATCCTCCCAGGGGAGGTGTAGATGCCGCACAGCCGTGGAGCAAGAACTTCAGAGAAGGCTGATCAGTGATTCATAAAAAACTTTAATGAGACAAAGTGCAAACGGATCCTCTTGACGCGTTTCGGCCCGTCAGGCCTTTGTCAAAAGGAAACGCTTTGACAAAGGCCTGACGGGCCGAAACGCGTCAAGAGGATCCGTTTGCACTTTGTCTCATTAAAGTTTTTTATGAATCACTGATCAGCCTTCTCTGAAGTTCTTACTCCACGGCTGTGCGGCATCTACACCTCCCCTGGGAGGATTTCCAGTACATCTGGTCACCCTAGTTATATATGTAGCCCCTTACCTCAGTGCTGGGTGCAGGAAGGGGCGGGACGACTACGGCATTCGGGGCTCCCTCTTGCCTCCGGTGCAGGGAGGGGAGCCGGGTGGGTCGGAGATGCTGGACCGCCACAGCTCCGCTATGGCACAGTGGTGGCCATCTTGTGTGCCGCACATGCGCAGAAATGACATTGCATACGCAATACGATCTTAGTTGCGGTGGCCATCTTGGAAAGGGCTCCACATGGGACTACGACTCCCAGCAGCCTCAGGGGCTGCACATCAGGTGGGGGAACACAGCCAATAAGATTGTAGTATCCCTGGCGCGAAGAGACATACATTTGGCGCGTGGAGGAGACCACGCCAGTTGGGAGCAGGACGCAGAGGAGAGAGGTAGTGTCCCCGGTGCAAGTAGTCCAGGGACTAGGCCAGTTTACCCCTGTAGGCCCTGTTATGGATTGCAGGTAGCTTAGGACATATATAGCATAATTAATACAGGTCACAGGTACATATAGAGTACATATATAGTATCATTATATAGCTTAGTACAGCTTAGGTACAGCTTAGAGCATATTGTCAATATCTTAGCTTTTTTCTTATCTTAGAAATAAGGGTTGTTTTTGCTAAAAAATTGACAGGATATTTGTACACAGGTACATACACATAAAAGAGGACGTAACTCACGTAAACACGCTGTTGTCAAACTGTAAATACTGATAAACATGCGTCAGTAGCCACAGAGTATGGTCACATATCACACGTCAGACACGTCCGGCACGTCCGCAGTAAACAATAAGACGCCATATAAGTCTGCGTGCCTGGATATTAAATTAGAACCGAAGTGGGAAACCACACTGAGACGGGACTTAGCTGAGACTGGCGTGACCTATCATAATATCTTTGGGTTTGTGAGTATGACATGCATATTAACTAAATAATCCCTGCATAGTTAGGAATGGATTGTTATCTTACTGTTAGCTGTTAGCTTACAAAGTTAGCTTGTTGTGATATTTCTGGTTATTTTTTGTTGTGACACAATAAACAACAAAACTTATCTTATACAAACTCTGAGTGACCTTTCTTTATAATAATCTCACAATACCCTTGCATCTTAGGGGGTGAACCGAGAGTCTACAAGTACAACATCGTGGTCTGTGTTTTTGCTTAGTGCAGAATATAACTTACCACGAGGCATTACTTGGGAGAAGAAGGTTAGGCAGCGAGCCCAGATTAGCCCCAGCTAGTCCCCGACTCACAGTAGTGCCAGTGTGTGTATAGGGAAGGCCCTTTCAGCTAGGGACACCCCGTAGCACTTGGTAGTGTTGCTGTATCCGTGGACAGAGCCACAGAGGGATCTGTGGCCTGCGGTCTGGGACTAGACCACAGGGAAATATAGACACTCATAGACACTCATAGGGACACAATCCAACGGCAGCTCCCTCAGAGGCGGACGCCTTCATTGACGGATCGGATAGATCGCGTTGTGGGATAACTCTGCGGTCCGACGGATCTACTTTACAGTTTGGCCTGGTCTGGTCTAAGACCAGGAAGGTACCCAACGTGCACCACCGGCCATACACAGGGGTAGCGCTACTTCTCACACACTTTGGGGTGGGCCTGTCTTGTGGACGCCAGGTGGTTAGGTGCCCTGGGCACCCTCATAACTTTGGTGGAACCTCACCGGGGTGTGGACAAGGTGTGGTCATATACAGTGGGGGTACTGTATGGGTACGGCCTTGTGTGGCCTTGTTATTACCGTGTTATCAGTTTATATGCCAGTAAATATAAGTTAGCCATACTGTGTGTGTATCCTTATTCCTTTACTGGTGGGTTCCTGTGAGGGGTTATCCTACTGCGTTCGGATCTCTCTCAGGTGGAGGCGCTGTATACCAACGAAAGTGACCACCCCAGGCTCCCAGCGGCGGAGGATCAGGCCTCGCAGGTAACAGCAGCACAGGTAGTTTCCCTTAAACATGGGGAAAGGGGGCTACGCGTATATAGTTTAATTTACTGAGACACTGATTTGGAGCGCCACTCCTGTCTTTCCGCACTAATTATAACGCCTAGGGGGGGAAAAAAGAGAAGAGAAGCGTAAAAAGGTACATTCATTGACGGGAAGGAAAGGGAGGGGGAAGAATATCACTCACAAGGGTAAGTAAAATATAGGCATATGTCAATAAATATCACCGCCAACCAGGTGTCTCCGTGTCTGTGATCCGCAGCCTGAGCCTCACTTCACAGCAGAGAACAACGGTACACTGGAAAGCCAGAAATCACTGTTAAATGTCCGCAAGAGATAATTATAACGCCTATCCACTAAAGAAAATAACCTAACATTAACCCAGTGCTACAACCTTAAACAACGTGTGGTTATATTGTGTCCATCCTTTAGTGCTAATGCTATGTAAAAGGGGTATTCCCCCTCACATCACATGCAGGAGAATGAAGGTGCATATTAGGCCTCGGACACGCTTACCGCTGGCGTGCCGAGGCTCAGGGAAAGCGGGTGCTTTCCCTGGCCTTGCGGTTGCTTACCGCACGCGCTCTCAGCAGGCCGTCCGGGGGCGGGCGCGTCACTGGCCGGGGGCGAACCGCTCACGTGACCGGCCTGTCTCGCCGACAAGCGGGGGAGTTTTAAATTCCCCTAAGACCTGCGCTCTAATTGCGGCTGTAGGGGCTCAGTGCTGAGCGGGAGAGCACGTCAGCACGCTTCCGCAAGCAAGCGCCAAACATGTCCGGGGCCTAAGACCTGCGCTTCCGCAAGCGCGCGGAAGCGCAGGTGAGCCCCTACTAAAGCCGCTCTAATTGCGGCTGTAGGGGCTCAGTGCTGAGCAGGAGCGCGCGTCAGCATGCTTCCGCAAGCAAGCGCCAAACATGTCCGGGGCCTTAGGCCGCGGTCCCAGTGTGCAAAGTAGCACGCACGCCCGGCGCGGGGGGAGGGGGTTAAGGGGCAGCACATGCACAGTGCTTCACCGTGATCTGCAGTCTGGGAGAAGATGCAGGAGATTGGGGCGGGGCGTGGTGGAGGTTTTCCAGGGGTGTGGCCATGACCTCACACGGCTGGTTCGCCCTCATTGGCTGAACCGCGGGCGGGTGTGTGGCTACCCCTCCGTCGCAAACTGTAAATTCAATTTCTATGTCTTTTAAAAAAACTTGTCGTACAGGGCGGCTGCACATCCGGTGCGAAGGTACTTACTGGGCCCAGCCCCATTGAGGGGCGGTGCTTATACGCACAGCGCACGCCTCGAAGGCACTGGGGCCGCGACCTACACAGCACAGCACGTACCATCAGTGTCGGTGTATTGCACGCAGAACAGCATTTCTGTCTGTATTATAGACAATAACAAATAGAAGATAAAAGCGGCTGCTAAAACGTTATATTGAGAATGCTATTGTTCAGCGTTTCTTTAAAAGTGCAAAAGATTTCAAATAAATAAGCGCTAGATGAGCGTTAGAACTTATTGTCTGCTTAGAAACTGAAAACCTATACATTGCGATGCAGTTGATGATTTTATTTAACCAAAACCCCGTTGCCGGACACTTCAGTGATTAGTGAGTTACTGCAGCAGGACCAGGAGTCAGGACCTCGTGCTGCTGCGTGACAATCACAGTGAGCAAAGAGCTGCGCGACAATCACAGAGTGAGCACAGAGCCGCGAGCAGCAGCAGAGTAGGGGGCGGGGCTTGAGTCACTGTGCTATTCTAGGAGATTTGGCCGCTTTGGCTTTCCGTCAGAGCGGGTGTGCATTGCGCATGCGCGGGGGGAAGCCTGTCTGTATGAAGATATGGCGGCGTGCGGGAGGTCACTGCGTGTCATCTGGCACCGACCCCGTGAGTGTGGACACCGGGGCGGGCAGGGACCCCTCTGATCACTGTCACCGCGCCAGCAGTGACATTACATGTTTCTCTGTACAATGCAGCCGGCGAGTAATCACTGTATTGGGCGATGTATAGAGAGAGGTGTATATATGTGTGTAATCACACAGGAGGGCGGTGTGATTATAAATAACATTGCATCCTCTGCAACAGGAAGCAGTGAGGTGCCTGCGCCCCCGCCCACCTTGTTGAATGGGGAATTATGGACAATTTGTCTAGGTCAACAGGGCAGGTTGAGATTGTTGGCATTTCAACATCAATTCCACTGGGTTACAAGAATAGGGTCAGTGTTATATGGTGCCCAGATTAGGTGTAGGCACCAAATGCATGATGATATGGCTAACATAATGTATAGAATATCCTTAATACGCTATGTAATGCACACAGAACAGCGTAATAAACATCATCCAATATATGGAAACTGAAAAGCTTTAAAGTTGGGTCGTGAATAAATTCAGAAGGGCAACTCGCATAGTAGCGTGGTGCCCATTGTACGTTCTCCTAAACAGTCCAGAGGTTCCAAGGTGTGCGATATCCGTTGGGGTACGGATCCAGAAGAATTGAAATAGAGCACGGAGCACAATCGCGATGACAAAAAAAGATTGATAACAAGAGGTTACTCCAATAAAAATATCTTGATAAAACATGGTTGCACAAAACGCGTAGGTGCGTTTTTTCCCTCTCCATATCCATGTGAATTAATACATCTATTTTTATTTTGGGTCACTTATTGATCTCAGTCTATTTTTTTTAATCGCAGTTGTGCTCCGTGATCTATTTCAATTCTTCTGGATCCCACTGGGTTATGGACGATTTCTAATCTTAGAATAATACAATAAGGAATAAGGAATGTACTTGTGTTTTTTATAAGACAGGTGCAGTTTTATAACTGTACCCTTTATATTTCCTCTGAAGGGTTATTATCTGCGCCTGTCAGATTTCTTACTGATGGAGAACCAACCAAGTTCCAGCCGCCACCTAAGCCTGTTATTGTCGATAAGACGAAGACCCAAGAATCTCAGCGAAAGTAAACCACTTTTTCTATTGTATTAACCTGTCGAGAAACCAATGGACCAATTACATACTGCTTTTCAGTGAAAGGGTTGAATATTTAAGTATGTTCACAATGTTTTAGAACATGTGACATTTTTGTACCCAAAATCTATATGGGCATTATAAATGTGTATGTGTAGTTTTGTGTTATTTTCTTTAAATAAGTAGCACTTTAACATTTGTCTCCTTGTAATTGTACCTTTCTTTGGAATAAAACAGCATTGCTTCCATTTTCCCCCTTCGGGGGGGAAAAATGGCTTTCATTCTGCTTGTATTATATGCACTCTTTGAAGACATTTTGACAAATAAAAACGGGGGTGTTGTTTTCAAACAGTTTTTGATAGATTTAACGTCTGGGGTAGTCTCATCCAAGAACAATGTAAACGAATGCCAATGGCATGTTTAATGGGTTACATGTACAGTATGTGATGTCTTAAAAAAAAAAAAATACAAATATAAAAATCAGATTAATGCTGTATTTGGATTCTGGGTAGTGACATCAAAAGGGCGACAGCCTGATAGTGCCTTGTTTGCAATGACTACTAGCTGCACAGTGCAGAATCTGACCTAACTTAAGCAGATACTTGCAAAAGAACGAAAGAGCTATCTGATTCAGTATTCTCCTTGTCTCTTTCTTTGCCGTATAAGTTGCTGTGTAGGGGTGCATATGTAATGAACTGGACAGGATGCGGAAAGCGGCACATCTGATACGTGCTCATTTGTAGTCACCGCAAGCAAATCTTGTAGCTTTTATTAATCACATATTCAGTAGGCAGCACATTTATTTGAAATATTCAGAAACGTACAAACGTTTGAGGGTTATGCAAATTTATATAGTTCCAGGCGTTACTACCTTTTCTGTCCCACTGCAGGTTTTTGAGCCCGGAATTCATACCTCCCAGGTGTAGAAAAGACCCATTGACATTTTATCTCCAGAGGAAAGACATGATTGAAAGGAGGAAGATGCTGAACATTCCAGAATTCTATGTAGGTCAGTGACACACGCCTGTTCCTATTCCCTATTTATAATCCTATAATGGGAGTCCAAGAAAAACAAAGGAGCTGTACAAATCCACAATAGCAAAGTAGGTAACAGCCAGGTGTATTCATCTTTTGGGAAAAACCTTTTTGCCCGACAAACATCTTTTGAAAGCTTGAACTGTGAAATTATGAATATGGGAAAACTCCTATTCTTTGAGAGATAATACAGGCAAATTTCATGAAGACTTGGTTAACTCGAGGGGTGCGCAAAGTTTTAGCGCTGCGCCACCGCTCCTCCCGTGCTCACGCCCCCCTAGAGCGTCAAATTACGTCACGGGGTCAGGTCACGTCAAGGGACATGGGCGTTGCTGTGGCGACGCGGGTCATGTGACATCACGACCCGCGGCATCATTTAATGCTGCGTCGCCATAGCAATGCATCTTAGCCAAGATAGGTGAGCGTACAGAGGCCTCACGCTGTCTCCGGCATTTAATTGAAATGCCTTGTTGAAGAGCGCGGGGCCTCTTTATGCTCTGCGCCCTGCACCCCCCTCCCAAAAAAAAATCTTGCACTCCCGAGTTAACTTATACTCAACCTAAATGGTGTTTTTAATTAAGTCTGCTTTAACATAAATGTTATAATAAGATGGAAAGAGTTCCTAATTTTCCCTTCTGATTTCTCATTCTTTTTTTCATGCATTTATTTGCTCATTTAGATAAGTGTTATTGTTTCAGTTTGCTGAATTCGATATATTCTTTGGTTATATTGATTTGAATTATGTTTCAAATGTATGACTTCTAACTAACTGGTATAAAACTCAATAGAATGATTATGGCAAAATGCCAAAATAAACGCAAAACAGAAGAGTAGTTGTCGGCTTTTGTGGTCTCCCGCGTACTTGTTTGGAAGTGAAGTTGGTGTTTTACATCTACGGGCCTATTCATTTAACTGCAAGAATGCAAAGGCAATATCACATGGAAATACATGTTGCCGTATTCATGAAACCGTTCTAGCATGGTATTGCACAACTGTGAGAATTGGTCGCTTGGTAGGACAGCTCTACCTCCCAAGTTTTACAGCAGAGGTCAGTCAGGCATCTAGATCTGAACAGACTGGGGTTAACAGCCTTGAAATTGAACGGGGCATTCTGAAGAGGCAGGGCCTGTTCTATAAAGTGCTCCAAACCATGTTAAGATCCAGGAAAATGGGCCACTTTAAATATGTCATCAGCGTGTTTCAAGCTGGTGTCAACAGTATAATATTCAACTAGAAACGGCGCCAATTGCCGTGTCCTGTATTTTCTGCAGGCCAGATTTAAGAAATAATAATCGCCCAAATCACTGTAGGTAGAACTAGCAGGGATTGGAGCCTACAGAGGACAATCACTAGTAAGATAAATGTGTAGGTGAGATCTTAAAGGGAACAACAAGAATGAAACCAGTAACCAGAATGTGTTTGAAACTCTCAAATAATAGTCAATATTTCATATTTAGTTTAAATTAAAATGGGGGTCTATAATTATATTTTATCCACAGTTTATTTAAAATAATTTACAAATCCTAACAGATTAAACTCTGAAAATGTTATTTAAAAATAATTATGCGCTTTTTTTTTGTTCAACCATCAAGTATTATTAACACACTAAAGATATCGCTGTCCTTAATTTAATTTGGTGAGCCTGCACCTTTCTGAGGGACTTCCCTCGCCCTAAATGGTATATATCGCATGTAAAGTGTGTGTGGTTCAAATGAGGTGTGCTAAGTGTTTCTGTACTGAAAAATCTAATTGAATACCTTGAGTTTCCACTTTATCACAACTTATTGCCTGGGCATATCTCTTTGTTAAGTACCAGTTCACTGTTCAAAGACTAACCCCTGTGTGTCTTGTCTATTCATTTTATTAATATTTTGCTAGTAAAAGATTTTGTCCATCCCATTTTTTCTAGTATACAATGCAAACATATATATTCAAGTTGCTGTAATGTGCTAGTTAATGAAACCTCAAGTAATAACTGATATAACAGTAATTGATATTTAGCACTGTTTTAGACATTTTTCTCATTCTTTCAAACTGCATAGCGAACATTTTTTCTGTTTTAATACAATATATATTTTTAAAGTTCTCTTTGAGGTTTCAATAGTCTGAAATCTGTCTGTTTACAGTCTCATCAGATCAGATATTCGACACAGCAAGTTATTTAGACAAATAGGATCTTGAATAGAAGCCAGTGCTTGGGTGCAGATGGTTGGAGAAATTGGTTAGGACAGATAGAGGTTTCCCCCATAAGTAAGATGCACTTCGAAAATAGAAGTATTCTCCTTCGCACACAAAATTGTTAACACAAACTAAATGAAAGATTCAAAGCATTTCTTTTAGGTAAAACGTGAGATTGCACAAGGTTTCAGGGGTTGACCCCTTTGTCAGGTGCTAAAAAGAACACCGCTATTTGAGTGCTAAATTGTATTGTATGTCTTTATATAGCGCCATAAATGTACATAGCGCTTCACAGTAGTAATACATGTTGTAATCATATAAACAACAAATAATATATAGAACAGGTCATGGGAATAAGTGCTTCAGACATAAAAGTAACATTAAGGAAGAGGAGTCCCTGCTCCGAGGAGCTTACAATCTAATTGGTAGGTAGGGGAACATATAGAGACAGTAGGAGGGAATTCTAGAATGTGCGTCTGCAGGGGGCCAAGCTTGATGTATCATGTGTCCAGGATTATCCACAGTGCTATTCATATGCTTCTTTAAGCAAATGTGTCTTAAAGTGGGTCTTAAAGGTGGATAGAGAGGGTGCTAGTCGGGTATTGAGGGGAAGGGCATTCCAGAGGTGTGGGGCAGTCAGTGAGAAAGGTTTAAGGTGGGAGAGGGCTTTAGATACAAAGGGGGTAGAAAGAAGACATCCTTGAGAAGAACGCAAGAGTCGGGATGGTGCATAGTGAGAAATTAGGGCTGAGATGTAAGGAGGGGCAGAAGAGTGCCACACTTTTTTTTTTTTTTTTTGCAAAATCAATTGATATAATTGAGCTTTTGTGCGAGCTGTAGGAGTGGCTAAGTGAGTAAAGGCACCGAGTCTGAAACCAGTGACACTGTGACTTTGGGCAAGTCATTTCATCTTCCTTTACCTCAGGCACCAAAAATTAGATTGTACGCTCTACGGGGCAGGGGCTCATTGTGCCTCAAATTTACACCGCTACGTAAGCAGTCTGCGCTATATAAGAAGTATATTATTTCTTTGTGCCATATTTGGGCTGTAGTATTTAAATACGGCTTATGGCTCACGCCAGAGGTTTTGTGAGATGCAGGGCTATGGCCTATATTTATTTTTTGTCTTGTCTCGTATTTATTAGGATGCATTCTTGATGTGTACATGGCAGATCCTCATGCAAGTGGAAAAACAAACAGATTTGTTGGAATTTGCACCAAAAGATCAGGAAATGGCCTTGGGGCTACATTTGTGCTCCGTAATATTATTGAAGGCCAAGGTAAGTGTTTTTTATTTTGTGCATTAAATTGTTGCCCTGCAGTTAGATGTATCTCTCGGTGTTCTGAACATTCAGCCTCTGCCGCATACTCCTTCCTTTCTTGGGCATGCTTGTGTGGGGCACACAAACACAGCCCGAAGAGCGGGAGGATGAGCACGGCCTCCGGCTGATTGCCAGCCTGCTCCGAACCCAATAGAGGAGGTGCGCTGTTCAGTGTCTCGCAGAGATGCATCCACCTGCAGTGTCAGCAGGATAGAAATGGGGAAGGAGACGCATGTAGGAAGAAAGGCAGGAACTAGAAGAGATGGGAGAAACGCAGCGTTGATTGTTTTGTTAACTGGGTGCCTGTCAATGTCCTTGTCAGTGTGCATACTCTAACTCTCTATTAATGTCACTCGGTGGCTTGTAAATATCTGTAGCAGTCATTGGTTTTGTCAATGCCACTGTCTTTTTGCCTGCCTGGCAATGTCACCGTCTGTGACTACCTGTGTTAAACAGCTTTAAAAAATTTAAATAAATTAAATCGCATTAACAAAATACTCGTATAGGTACAGACGTCTAATTGTGCAGTGTGAGTTGCCATAAAATAAAGCATTTCCAGAACCTTTAAAATGTCATTCATCCTTTCAATAGCATTATTCGATTCTTTTTTAATAAATTCTCTTGCAGAGTTTCTAAAATGCTATTGCAGAATAATAATTAAAAAAACACAGATTTATTTTTTTTAAGCAATTTGCAGAATTTCATTATGACGGTAGGATTCCAATATTTGCTTAAGTATTCTTCTTTAGTAAGGTTTTGGTTGTGGACTTAATTATTTCATTGTAATGTTTTTGTCATTTTAGAGACACACTTATTGTATTTCCTTAATTTTCACGTTGCATCTCAATCTTATTAATACCTAGGATCCGGTGTAGTATAAATCAGGTGTAATCTTAAAGTACAGGTTTGAGACTGGCAACACTGAGTGTTGTAAACATGTGTTTGGCCTTAAAGCTGCAGTTCAGTCTTTTTTTATTTTTTATTTTTTTTTTACTTCAATAGTTTCACGTGGGCAATCTCTAATTACCTAAAGAACTGTATAGCTGCCAGTCAATTCGTTCTCCATGTTTTGATAGGTCGAAATTTGGTGACATAATTAGTGAAGGGATCTGTTTATATTCTGCTTGTCTGTCAGTGGAAGCTCATGAATATTCATGAGCACTCCTGCGCTGACATGTGCTAGAGGGAGGGCAGGGCTGACAAAGGGGTGTGCCAGGGCTTGTGACAGGACATGAAGGGGCCGTGCCTTAGTAAATGGCTGTTAAAATAGAATACAAAAAAATTGGTCTTTCAAAGTTAAATGCTAAAAGTATTTTTTCTTACTACAGAACTGATTTATTAAAAAAAACACACATGCAGGATATTGACTGAACTGCAGCTTTAAGAAATGTTGCGCTATTTCTTATCGTGCTGCCCCAGTGTCGATAAAGATGTATTTTTGTTATTGACACTGCAATTGCTCAGCCACCTTTCTCTGGCTCGCTGCAATTCACCTTGCGTTAGACCAGTGCGCTGTGGGAAATCATTTCCCCAATAATTAATCACATGTCAATCCTTCCGAGGTGTGGAGATCTGCTACGAGCTGTACAGCCCCCGTATCCATGAAATAAAGGTATTGAAGTTTGAAAAGAGACTTGATGATAACTTGATGTACTTGCGTGACGCCCTCCCGGAGTACAGCACGTTTGATTTTAATATGAAGCCTGTCCCGTTTTCATCAGAAGGAGATGTTCCAGTAAACCCGGTGAGTGAGTAAAACACCAATCAAATGCAACTAAACCTGTGCTTGTCCTTAATGTTGAGAAGAAACTAGCAAATCTCCAATACTATATGGTCATTTTACATTTTTATTCTCTTTTTGGCACACTCGTTTAAGCAGCTGTAGTTATTTTTGGGGGAGGGCTATAACAGAAACTCA
Source organism: Ascaphus truei (assembly GCF_040206685.1). Lineage (NCBI taxonomy): Eukaryota > Metazoa > Chordata > Amphibia > Anura > Ascaphidae > Ascaphus > Ascaphus truei. Next base: position 384,414,305 of record NC_134486.1, on the reverse strand, counting down.
ACATGCTGTAAAATACCAGTATTGAAGGACTGCACATTTCTAGCAGTCTGAATCGGTAACTGCCTGAAGTCTAATATATGTTACGTGTTGAAAATCATTGGCCTAAATATTTATTATCTTAAGTAACCGATTCACATACCTTTTTATTGGAGCTCCCAGTAATCACAGCTTTCTGCTCCTATTTCATCTAAACCAGTGGAGGCCAACTCCAGTCTTCAAGGCCCACCTACAGGTCGGGTTTTAAGGATATTCCTGCTTCAGCACAGCTGGCTGTCCATTCTGACTGAGCCACTGATTGAGCCACCTGTGCTGAAACAGGGATATCCTTTAAACCTAACCTGTTGGTGGCCATTGAGGACTGGAGTCGGCCACTCCTGCTCTAAACCCTCCATATGCTAACGAAGAAATTTCACTGTGGGGAACCTTCCTCTTATCAGTAACGGACCCCACACTTAGTAGAAACCACACCAATTACCTATTCTAGGCACACGGCTGTCACTAGCCAGAGACGTGCAAGTAATGAGGAACACATGGGCACTCTATTTAAAGAAAAATAATGTTCTGTTGCCATGTATACAGCCATCAGCTTCAGTGGTAGTGAAATCTTTGTGCTATAGGTGCCTCCTGGTGCTATAACACTCCTTGCAGCCTATTCAGAACTAATAGAGCTGGTTGGTTTACAAGAAGCACTGCACATTCATTGTGTATCTACGTTTAACTGTTATTTATTAAGCATTATATTGGCTCTCTTGGTAGCAAAGGGGTCATTGAGAGGATACATCTCCTATGACTGACTCCGCTTGTCTGATTATAGTGTAAAGAAGTTTGGATACAATTAACTAATTTTGTTAAGTTCCGAGCTGTGTCCTTTGGTACTCAAATGCTAGTAAGCAGTGGCGTAGCTAGATTTTTCAGGATCCCATTAATATTAATACTGACTGCAAAAAAAATTTCCATTCCCCCCCCCCCTCCGCATCCTCTCCTTGATCCTCTCATCATCCCTCTTCTGCATCATCCTTCATCATCTCTCCCCATCATAATCATCATCTCTGCGCTTCAGCATCTCTCCACTCCTCCCCATCTCTCCCCCACTATCATCACCTCTCTCTCCCCCCACCATCATCCCCCCACCTCTCTCCCCACCATCAGCATCCCCTCTCCCCCCCACCACCATCAGCATCCCCTCTCCCCCCCACCACCATCAGCATCCCCTCTCCCCCCCCCCCCACCACCATCAGCATCCCCTCTCCCCCCCCCACCACCATCAGCATCCCCTCTCCCCCCCCCACCACCATCAGCATCCCCTCTCCCCCCCACCACCATCAGCATCCCCTCTCCCCCCCACCACCATCAACATTCCCTCTCCCCCCCACCACCATCAGCATCCCCTCCCCCCCCCCACCACCATCAGCATCCCCTCTCCCCCCCACCACCATCAACATTCCCTCTCCCCCCCACCACCATCAGCATCCCCTCTCCCCCCCCCACCACCATCAGCATCCCCTCTCCCCCCCACCACCATCAACATTCCCTCTCCCCCCCACCACCATCAGCATCCCCTCTCCCCCCCCCCCCCCACCATAAGCATCCCGTCTCTCTCCCCACCCCCTCCCCCACCCCAATCGGCTATAGCAATGCCCCTGCGTGTAAGCCCTTGTTCCAGCTTTCTCTAGGTTTAAAGACAAGATAGACCTGTTTATGCCAAATAATATAATATAATTCCTTCAGTTAGAGCCAAGTTTTTTCCTCCTTTAAACCCCACCTTCTAGAATTCAGTCTTCCTTCCTCACTTTTGATGCATCTTTCATATAAAGGGTCAACAACAGGATCTTCCAATATGATTTCTATTAGGGAGATACCTTTTTATTGGGTAAATATTTTTCAATAAATTGTTAAATAATAAAAGGGTATCGATTTAAATTACATTTTTCGTGCTTAATCACGTAACCCATAAATTATTACTATTTGAGAATCTGCACAGAGGCCAAACATCAAAACACTCTAGGTTCTTCCTTTCATTAAAACGACAAGTATGCTCCAGTAGGACCAGCATATAGGAATATATATTTTTATTGTGTGGTATGAAATCTGTCAAAATACTGCAAAAACTTCCACGTTCTGCCATATAAAAGAGCATGGTTATAGACTTTTTTCTGTACACTTTCTTATCCTATTCATATATTTTGCAAAAAAAAAAACTAATAAAAAAAAACTTAAGGTAGCCTAGTGGCTTTAAAATAGTGGGACTGTGCCAGAGATAAACACAAACCGTTGTTAAACATTGAGCACTACTCTTTGGCCCGTAGCATGTTTTCGACTTTATGTAGTAGAGTTAAAGTAAAGGTTTATGGCAATTTTTTTGCTGTCACATCAGGCAACAGAAAGCTTAATAGAAATGTGTATTTGAAGCATATGTTGGAGAAAAGCAGAATTACCCACAGAAGAAAACATGTCCCAATTGCAGACGTAGGATATATATGTAATTGCAATATGGAACACCCCTTTCCTGAAAGAAAACGTAACCTAAAGTTATACCTGCATTTACAAAATGTTCATATTGGCGGTTAGGGTTTGCCACCTTCTACTGAAGGCCAACATGGAGATTTACATTTTTGTTTTTATAAATGTCGTGCTCCCCTTCACCGCCGTCGTCCTGGCTTCTTCCCCCTGCAACTCATTACTATGGCCACGTTTTGTCAATTGGTGCGGCGTTGCCATGACAACGGGAAGCTACGTGCCGTCACGCAGCATCAAGTTGCCGTGCCAACAAGACGCCTCATGGCGCCGTGACATCGCGTAGCGTCTTGTCATGGAAATGGGCGTCACGTGATGCTGTTACATCACGGAGCGTTGGCGTGGCGACATTTGACGCCGTGTGGCCATATTGACGAGTGAAGCTGTTGGGAGATGCCGCCGCCGCCGCCACCAGAGGTTTACGCCGCCTGGAGATACGTGGCCAAAACCCATTGTCTCCGTGTGAAACCCAGAGTGGTGGCAAACCCAAACCCAGGCGGTTGCTGGACTGCAATCTGCAGTGTGCTGAATACTGTAAATTGCACTCGCGATACTGCAGTCCTGCCACGGGCGCTCATGTATCCAAGCGGAACTTCTGTACTGTAAGAGAAAATATTCAGGCACTCCAGTGGTCTTGGTGAAGAAAAATATATATTTATTCGAACAGGATTGACATTTCGGTCTGACCTCTGACTAGATAATTGGATGTCAAAATAGAGGAAAGATACTTGCCCTGCACGCCTGTTCCTTTGGATCATTTTCTTGTAGGATTATTTTGAGGTGTGTAGCTTCTCCATGGGGGGGGGGGGGGGATTCCCCAACCGGCACCATATTGTCTCAGTAAAGATTGGAGTAATAGCCACACTCCTCTTTCAAAAGATCATTAGATCTGATTAGATGATATTATATTAGACAGTATCTCACCAAATTTCATTTAATGATCTTTTGATAGCGTGCGACTATTTCTCCTATCATTACGAAGATGATAAATTGGACCGAAACGTTGATCCTGTTCAAATATATATTTTTCTTCACCGACCACTGGATTGCCTGGATATTTTCTCCTCGCTGTAATCTGCAGTGACATTTCACAGTATTTTCTCTAACAATGTTTAGAGGGGATTAAAGATGTGCAGAATAGCAGTTTTAATTATTGATTGGAGCCAATAATGTTTGGGGGGTTTCAATTCTTTAAGCATAAGGGTCCTGAACAGTATCTTTGTTTTGCCATTGACATTACATTGGTTAATCATATATTTTTATGTTTCCACGCATTGAAGCTAAAAGTCAAGATGAAGCCTAAGCCTTGGTCCAAACGATGGGAGCGGCCTCAGTTCAACGTACAAGGAATTCGATTTGAACTTTACCTAACTGAAGAACACATTGAAGCAGCGAAGAAGGCTGCCAAACCCTGGGAAGAATTTGACATGATAAGGGAATATGACACCACCAAAATTGAGCAGAAAATCTGGGAAGAAGTTAACCGGGAACTTAAATCTAAGCCAACTAGCCCAAAGCGTGAAGATGTGAAGACTGCTGACACTAATTAATACACATCAATATAATAAAATATACATTTATAGTTTTTGCAAACAATTTCTAACTTTGTGGTTTGTTTTGTTTCCCTTGTAACACGTTTGTTGCACTGTAATGCACTGCTCCAGTACCCTTCCCCTGCTCACAAGACAATCGCACGAAAGACAAATACTCCAGCACTAGCACGATAAGTGGGAAAAAGTACAGTAACAGTATGAGTTTGCACAGAAAATAGGTTTACATGTAGGTTTACTCAGAATAGACAAAATGTGGAGAAAAATAGCAAGCCGATACAGTGTACGAAAATACCACAAAATCGACACTGAGAACATGCCCCCAATACAGGTGAAGGCAGGTAACGTTGAGGGCCCTGTGTAGCCCTTTCTCAGGCTCAGTACTCTGTGTTAATGTTAAGGTGCAAAATAGTAGGGTAATGCTGCACTCCCCAAAGAAACAAAAATGTACAATAAATGCCGGTGCTCCTGGTTCAGGAATCTCTGGGTGTTACTCCAAAATCTGATAGGAAGGAAAAACCTGATATATCATTGGCTCACAATACATTTTCTAAGCAGAAATCCGCAGTGCCCAGGTTTTTCCTTAATGTTAAGGTGGCCACATTTGTAAGTTTTTCATACTGGATTTCGGCGTCCCATATTGTAAGTGTGACGTCACAATGAGTTAGGAATGATTTGCTAATGCTTGGGGCTGAATGGTGTCTCCCGCTTGACTGCTATATTCTTTGGTTTGTCATCTCTGCACTTGGCAGGGCGGGGAAAGGCACACACTGAACTAATGAGTAGCAGTGGGCGAAAAACGAATGCCTATAGGGGTGGGTGACATATTATGAGATGACCAGGCAGTGGCCTAACTTTGTTTTAATAATCCAGTAATGCGACATCTATCGGAAAAAGTAACACTAACACTCAAGTAGAAACTTAAGTTTTTATAAAAAAAATTATATTAATTAAAATGTAATTATAATTTTTTTCTTATTAATTTTAAGTTCAGGCATTTCACATCATGACAAAAAACAAAAGAACAAGGCGCACAACGCACATAGTGTATTAAAGTATAAAATGTGACTTTATGGTTAAAAAATAAATAGTTCTGCGTACATCAAGTAGGGAATAAACAAGCAGTTGGTATATAGGTTTACCACACCAGGAGATAACGCTGTGCGACACCCTCAGATGGATCTCAGCATTCACTGGGTCAGCAGACGTCTCATCAGTCTCTTCCAGCGTCCTCTGTTGGGGGATGGTAGGTGGATGAGTCCCTTGTAGAGAGAGCCCCACAGCATACAGCTCACAGGTAAGTAAAGACGCCGTAGGATTCAGCATCCATGGAACACTGCAGCATTTGCCGCCACTCCTCGTTGGGCGCTCGGCGATGACGTCACTGGTCGCACCTCCGCTTCCGCAATGCTTCTCATGGAACGCACAGCGTGCGTGTCAATCCAAAGTTGTAAGGCAGCGGGGAGAGATATTTCGCCAGGCAAATAAACAGTGTCCAAACAATGTCCAGAATCACAAAGGATGGGGGGAGAAGAGCATAGACACCTCTTATCCAACGCGTTCGTAACACTGGGTTACTTCTTCAGGGAATGTATGCATAGTGAAGGGGCATGTACATATATATATACTACACTTCACCCAATCACAAATGCGGTGTCTAATTGCCACATCATTAATTACAGGTGCAGCATAATGCTCTTGATTAGTGATACTCTGTCTCACAGAACATATTAACAAACATTGTATAAAATTCATTTAATCTAAAACAGATTTAATTCAAGTACATAATCGGCGCATGAAAAGTAGAGCTTCTGGAAAAGAAAAGCCATAATTAGATACAAAGCAATAGCAATCTATAAAAAGGAATGGATGTCATTTTAAACACACAGAAATTACAGAGACTAATAAAGTGACCAGATATCAATGTCTTCATTTAACCCCTTAGGGCTCAATGAATTCATCTTATAGATCCAGAAAGTCTCTTGTTGTGAGAGACTTTTAATCCTGTCACCTCCCCTTCTTTCTTTGGGGACCACTTTAACTCCCTTAAATTGCAAACTAGAGGGATCTTTATTGTGATAAAGTGCATAGTGACGGGAAAGACTATGTTTGTCATAACCTATTTTAATATTTCTAATGTGTTCCTGGATTCTAAGTTTCAGGCATCGTTTTGTACGGCCAATATATTGCAGGCCGCAATCACAATTTATCATGTATACCACATGTGTGGAATTGCAATTTATAAAAGTATCAATCACAAGCAATTCAATACTATTTAGAGTCAGATAACACATTGCATCATCTCAACATAGAATTTATCTTGAAATCAATTGAGTTTATACTGACCCATAATTATTTTCTGTTTTTATCTGAATTCTTTTTACAGGTTTGCGGAACTGCAATGGGAACAAGATTCGCCCCCAGCTTCGCAAACTTGTATATGGGTCAGTGGGAGGATCAGAACATCTGGAATAACAACCCCTTCAGCAGACAAGTAATCGTCTGGCGTCACTATATCGACGATATACTATGTGTATGGGAGGGGGATGATTCTTCCATTTGTACCTTCCTGACATATTTGAATTCCAACGATAGGAACTTAATCTTTACACTTGTGTCGAATCCACTAAGTATCAATTTTTTAGATCTACAATTGACTGCATTGGACAATGGGAATGTTTCCACCAAGGTCTTTTTCAAAGAAATTGATGCCAATAATCTATTAATGGCAAGCAGCAACCACAAAAAATCGTGGATTGCGAACATTCCCAAGGGCCAATTTATTCGAATCAAAAGAAACTGTAGTGGAGACCATGATTTTGAGACACAATCAAAAATACTTTTTGATAAGTTCCTTGAGAGGGGATATTCAAATGCTAATCTGACTAGAGACCTAAATATAGTCCGAAATATGGATAGGCAACTTATGTTAAAACCACAAGCTAAAAAAGAAGTAAGTCATTCCCAGGATAATCTAATTGAAGTGCCTTTTATTACAACTTACAATTCAATGAATAAAAAAATTGAACGAATTGTACAACGGCACTGGGCAATTTTATGCACTAATCCGATTTTAAATGACCATATCACAAAAGTTCCTAAGTTTATATACAGAAGGGCCAAAAATCTCAAAAACACATTAGCCCCCAGTGATGTGGGTCATACCCACGCCAAGCCACTAACTTGGCTTGGAGATAAACCTATAGGTAACTATCAGTGTGGGAAATGTTCCATATGCAAATTTCTCCATCCAGAGAGAAAAACATTCAAATCATTTGTCACCGGTGAGAGTTTCGTGATTGATACTTTTATAAATTGCAATTCCACACATGTGGTATACATGATAAATTGTGATTGCGGCCTGCAATATATTGGCCGCACAAAACGATGCCTGAAACTTAGAATCCAGGAACACATTAGAAATATTAAAATAGGTTATGACAAACATAGTCTTTCCCGTCACTATGCACTTTATCACAATAAAGATCCCTCTAGTTTGCAATTTAAGGGAGTTAAAGTGGTCCCCAAAGAAAGAAGGGGAGGTGACAGGATTAAAAGTCTCTCACAACAAGAGACTTTCTGGATCTATAAGATGAATTCATTGAGCCCTAAGGGGTTAAATGAAGACATTGATATCTGGTCACTTTATTAGTCTCTGTAATTTCTGTGTGTTTAAAATGACATCCATTCCTTTTTATAGATTGCTATTGCTTTGTATCTAATTATGGCTTTTCTTTTCCAGAAGCTCTACTTTTCATGCGCCGATTATGTACTTGAATTAAATCTGTTTTAGATTAAATGAATTTTATACAATGTTTGTTAATATGTTCTGTGAGACAGAGTATCACTAATCAAGAGCATTATGCTGCACCTGTAATTAATGATGTGGCAATTAGACACCGCATTTGTGATTGGGTGAAGTGTAGTATATATATATGTACATGCCCCTTCACTATGCATACATTCCCTGAAGAAGTAACCCAGTGTTACGAAACGCGTTGGATAAGAGGTGTCTATGCTCTTCTCCCCCCATCCTTTGTGATTCTGGACATTGTTTGGACACTGTTTATTTGCCTGGTGAAATATCTCTCCCCGCTGCCTTACAACTTTGGATTGACACGCACGCTGTGCGTTCCATGAGAAGCATTGCGGAAGCGGAGATGCGACCAGTGACGTCATCGCCGAGCGCCCAACGAGGAGTGGCGGCAAATGCTGCAGTGTTCCATGGATGCTGAATCCTACGGCGTCTTTACTTACCTGTGAGCTGTATGCTGTGGGGCTCTCTCTACAAGGGACTCATCCACCTACCATCCCCCAACAGAGGACGCTGGAAGAGACTGATGAGACGTCTGCTGACCCAGTGAATGCTGAGATCCATCTGAGGGTGTCGCACAGCGTTATCTCCTGGTGTGGTAAACCTATATACCAACTGCTTGTTTATTCCCTACTTGATGTACGCAGAACTATTTATTTTTTAACCATAAAGTCACATTTTATACTTTAATACACTATGTGCGTTGTGCGCCTTGTTCTTTTGTTTTTTGTCTAGTGTCTGGGGTGTCGAGCTACCCCCAAGAAAGGCTGCAGACCCACGATTAGTGCAAGACCCACATCTAAGGTCCACAATATTGTTTGTTTAATCACGGTGCACTGTTCACTTGATATTTGTTGTTCACTAGTTATTAGCTGCGCACTATCACCTTTTTTTCCACTGATTTCACATCATGGCACTAAATTACAGGACAATTGTGTCCCGACAGATCTTTCCGGGACAACGGGACGTTTGGCAACCCTATGTAATGCTTCAGCTAACAGTCCAGAATTTGCATCATATGGGATTTGACTATCTCTAGATTATTCCTAAGGGCACTTTGTCATGAATGTCTGACTGTTTATCTGAGCTGTATGCTAGCCTGATCAGTATTGAAACAATTTCTGGAATTATAAAAAAAAACTTCATGTATGCCACACCTGTGGGCACATGACTCATAATGTGAAAATGGTTAATACACCCAGCTAGCCTGCAGACACACCTCCCTGCAGGGCCCTCAAAATTAACAATATCTCTGCATAAACAGTCACACTTCAACACGCTGCCACCACCAAGAATAAATGAAGGTCTTACCTTTGGCGTTCTTGGTCTGCTGTTTTATTCCCAAAAATATGAAACACAAAAAAATAACCATATGTCCAAAAATGCGGTGAATCTCCTCTTCAAAAAGATACTGGGTTCAATTAGAGCCCAAAGACAGTACTTGCTAAATGTAAAATTGAATATACAGTACTTGTTTACAAAATACATAATAGAAATGCAGACAGTTCATAAAATAAACAGGGTAAGACATCAGAAACGCTTAATACGTTGCCACCTATTAGACTCCTCGAAAATGTCTTTGCGTTTTGAAGTATGAGTATTCACGTGTTATGGACACTTGCTGAATTTTAGTTTTTATGCCCAAATACAGGGGGGTGGGGGGGCGTTTATGCTTAAACTTTGCCTCTGTCGCAAAGATAAGCTCCCACCTTTTTATGGGTGTGTATTTCACTCCCACTCATCAATCTTGTATGACTTGTAGAGAATAGTTTCTTTTTAAAACTCACATTGGATCAGAGTATAAAATAAACCAGAACTCTTTCTGTGACCACTAGAATAACGTGACCCACATCATTGCGTTCAGATGATCAAAATGCACGTTTAGACATTTTGATCAGGCTAATTTTAATCTTTGAGGGATAAATGGATATCGGACATATAACTTCAGCCAACCCATCATGTTTGGTATTGTTTCAAGCAATTCATTTGATCTGCCAAAAATATGTATTATCCTTGTGCAGTACATCAGATGTTATTTATCTTACATGTTGTAAATCTGTATGATATAACTGGTGTCCCTTCTTTCACAATTTGTCTCTGTATAAAACAAGAAACAAAGAAGTCCAGAGCAACATCCAATTTGACAAAAATACACAGTGAAATACCTATATATCTCTTGAAAAAGGGTCATTTAGTTAACCCTTTGGCCAAAGCGTATAAGCCTGCGAGCCACTTTCCTCTAATTATAGAGGTTAATAAGGATTTTAATCGGTTAGTGTTGGGACCTGCGATATTATGGTCATGCCTTGAAAGTGGCTCTCATGCTTTTATATATATATATATATATATATATATATATATATATATATATATATATACTAGCTGAGAGACCCGGCGTGTCCCGGGATGTGAACCGTGAATAAGTATGTGTAAATGTTGTATTGTAAACTTGTAATGTCATGTGAATGCTATGTAAGTTTGTAGAAAAGTGTATTTGTAAAACAACAACAGTAGAAAGCACATGTATATGAGGGGGGGGTTAATGCTGTGTGTGTTTTTTTGCCTCCGGGGGAGTTGCGTGCGGTGTCCGTTGGCGCGGTGAGGAGCAGAATGCGATGTGGGCTGGGGGGGGGGGTTAATGCTGTGTGTGTTGCGGCCTCCGGGGGAGTTGCGTGCGGTGTCCGTTGGCGCGGTGAGGAGCAGAATGCGATGTGGGCTGGGGGGGGGTTAATGCTATGTGTGTGTTGCGGCCTCCGGGGGGGTTGCGTGCGGTGTCCGTTGGCGCGGTGAGGAGCAGAATGCGATGTGGGCTGGGGGGGGGTTAATGCTATGTGTGTGTTGCGGCCTCCGGGGGGGTTGCGTGCGGTGTCCGTTGGCGCGGTGAGGAGCAGACTGCGATGTGGGCTCGGGGGGGGGGTTAATGCTGTGTGTGTGTTGCGGCCTCCGGGGGAGTTGCGTGCGGTGAGGAGCAGAATGCGATGTGGGCTGGGGGGGGGGGGGGTTAATGCTGTGTGTGTGTTGCGGCCTCGGGAGGAGTTGCGTGCGGTGTCCGTTGGCGCGGTGAGGAGCAGACTGCGATGTGGACTCGGGGGGGCGGGGGTTAATGCTGTGTGTGTGTTGCGGCCTCGGGAGGAGTTGCGTGCGGTGTCCGTTGGCGCGGTGAGGAGCAGACTGCGATGTGGGCTGGGGGGGGGTTAATGCTATGTGTGTGTTGCGGCCTCCGGGGGGGTTGCGTGCGGTGTCCGTTGGCGCGGTGAGGAGCAGACTGCGATGTGGGCTGGGGGGGGGGGTTAATGCTGTGTGTGTGTTTGTGTGAGGTGATCGTGCGGTGTTGTGTGAGGGTGTGCAGTGGTGAAAGCAATATTTATTTAGGTAAGAGTGTGTACCTGATTCTGCAGTTCTTTTCATGGTAGCAGGCGGTGAGGGTTTTCTGTGTTGAGAGTTGTGAAGCGTGGTCCCAGAGCAGTGAGGGTTAGGTGCAAATGTAGCTCTCTCAGAGCAGTGAGGGTTAGGTGCAAATGTAGCTCTCTCAGAGCAGTGAGGGTTAGGTGCAAATGTATCTCTCTCAGAGCAGTGAGGGTTAGGTGCAAATGTCTCAGAGCAGTGAGGGTTAGGTGCTGCGAATCTCTCAGAGCAGTGAGGGTTAGGTGCTGCGAAGCTCTCTCAGAGCAGTGAGGTTTAGGTGCTGCGAATCTCTCAGAGCAGTGAGGGTTAGGTGCTGCGAAGCGTTCCCAAAGCTCAGTGAGGGGTGGGAGAGTGTGGCAGTGGTGTAGCTGAGTGATGTGTGTGATAGTGTGGCAGTGCAGACCAATGAGAGGTGTGCGGGGGCGGGCCGCAGCATGGCCTGAGGTGGAGTGACAGGCCAAAGGTGCAATGCGATTGTCCCTAGGGACACAGGAGATGCAGACAGGCATACAGTGCTTTCACAAATATAGTATAAGATATATATATATATATATATATATATTAGTGGTAATTTTGGGGGGTTTCTGAGAGCTTGCTGGGTATCTGTGTGTTAGTTAACTTTGTCCAGTTGGTCTCAGCTGTTTTGGAGGTTAGTGGCTCCTCCAACCCAGGGTTTAAAGCTCGCCACTGTCCAGTTAAGCAGGTTTTCTTTTCATGCAGCTGGTTGTGACAGGTTCAATGCCAGGACCATCCTTCCTCTAATTATAGAGGTTAATAAGGATTTTAATCAGTTAGTGTTAGGACCTGCGATATTATGGTCATGCTTTGAAAGTGGCGGCAGGCTTAAGATACTTTGGCCAAAGGGTTAACTAAATTACATTTTTTCAAGTGATATATAGGTATTTCACTGTGTATTTTTGTCACATTGGATGTTGCTCTGGACTTCTTTGTTTCTTGTTTTAAACAATTAGCCACGCCCAGTAGCAAGCACTCCTTTTGACATATATATATATATATATATATATATTATATATATATTGTGGTAATTGGGGGGGGGGGGTTCTGAGAGCTTGCTGGGTATCTGTGTGTTTGTACAATTTGTCTCTGGCCACAGAGGGTCCATAAATGTATACTATAGGCCTTTGAAGATTTGCCTGATGGACCAGTATGTATGAATGTATATACAGTATATCTTTATAGAGCGCCATCCATGTACATAGTGCTTCACAGCTGTAATACACATGATATAATAGATAATGGGAATAAGCGCTTCAAATAAAAGTAACAGGAAAATGAGTCCCTGCCCCAAACCGCTTACAATCCAAGCGAGACCATAAAAGTGTGTCCTGGTAAGTGCGTGTGCAAGGGGTCAAGGTCCGTGCATACGAGATGTATAATATCAACCATATACCCATATACTTTGTTAAAGAGGTGTGTTTTAAGAAAGTATCAAAACAGTCAGTGTGTGCTGCCCTTTAATTCCTCTCTCTTCTAAGACTGCATTTTTCTCCTTGTTCTCTCAATCTCCCGTGTGATCACCGGGGCATTTCCAAATACATATACACACATAAAAGGGTGCAAAAAGAGAAAAAACACAGACTGAATTAATAATACAATAATACTTTATAAATCAAATAGTGAAAAACATATATCTTCCACATTAAAAGAAACAAATCCTAATAGATCCAGTGATCTGAGTACCACATATAAAGCAACAAGCTCTATACTGAGAGACCCCACATCCTAAAAGTGTCCCTTGATGTTAATAAGTAAACAGTCCGGCTGCACAGATGAAATTTAGCGACCAGCACTTAACTTCTCAGTCAGCGTCCTCGTGGTGTACTCTACTTGCAGCTTACGGGTGTCCGTCGTCACGTGCGTCCCGTCACTGCTTTGCCTTCACAACGCGTTTCGTGTTGCCTTGACACTTCTTCAGGGGGTTGGCCTTAGGATCCCATGGCACTCATTTAAGTACCCTGGCTTGTATACATATTAGCCAATCGAGATCCTGCCGCATAAATAATGTGTTTTAGTGCAGGGGGAATAGCTGTGCTGTGTCCGAGGGCGCAGGTAAGAAAGGAGTTCATGTGAACTGAGAAGTGGTGAAGGAAGGAGAGATGGAGATATATGAATAGAGTTAAAGACATAATGAGGCTGGTGGAAGTGCTTAATTTGAAAAGAAGTGAGGCCACAGCAAATATAAATAGTAGAGGCAGCGTTACAACTATAGTTAAGTTCTGAGATGTGCAGTCTGGGATAGATTATATACTCCTTTCTAGCGTAGTTCAAATGCAGGAATCGGAGCCAGTAGGTGTTGTCCACTTGTCCACTCCTTTTGTCCTCCATTTTAAACTCCATTTTGCTTGCTACTTAAAAGGGCTACTTGACAAAGGCTGCATCTTTCTTCTCAGTTCCTATAAATACCGTTCAAATCTCTGCCTGAACCTCTTCCAGTTATCTTCAACATTGGCAGATAGCTGCAGATGATGATGGTTGCAATACATCCATTCCTTACACGTCTTTGTGCCTGTTGCTTTCTCATCCACA